>NC_079147.1:49672945-49852927 GCF_945859685.1 Eupeodes corollae
TATCTGTATATTTAACAGTACCTTAACTATCCGGATATCAACCAGAACGACTTACTGTTCAAAATTCTATCTGCATATCCAAAACTTTCTAATATCAAACACCATGAAGATATCTGACACTATCCGGATAACCAGCACTTTTTAGATATGTGACACTATCTATATACTAAATATAAGGTATTTTAATTTCAACGATTAGATTTTGGGGCCCCGTGGCGGTCATTTTGTTTTGGTGACATTCGTCAAATGTTTTGTTTATTATTCAGTTGCTTACGCCAAATCATCATTACAAGTTACACGATTGAACAGCAAATTCTAATGATAAAACTTTTTTATCAAGGTAGACGTGGTGGCCCTTCACAATCAACTTTTCAACCTTTGGTGGCCAAATTTTAAGATGTACGGCTAGTAAACAATCAGCTAACACCCGTACGTTCAATGAACGCAAGATCGGACCGGACGAAACATCGCCACGGTTCGTGAAAAGGACAGCAGAACCCGAGGCACTCTATTTTTCGACGTGCACAAGAACTTGGCCTTTCGCAGACATCAACTTGGCGAATTTTGTGACGGGACTTGGAGATCAAACTCAGGAGATCAAAGTTCATTACCATTGAAAATGCCATTAGTTCACTGACCGGGCTTCGAATCGTTTGGCAGAGGATCCCAAAAGTAGGCCGAAAAGTCAGCAAAGCCCACGATTGACGTTTTCATCATCTAACCGCCCTTATTGAAAAACCCTGTATTTAAGTTTCAATTTCAGTACTTCTATCTATCTATCCAGATTTCTCAACACTTTACTAATTTGTGGATAATGCGACACTGTCTGAATGTTGATCGATATCCTGAAATTCAAAATTATGGGTATATCTGCCACTATCCATACATTCAAAATTAACCGGATTTCCAACACCATATGGATATTTGGCTCTATCCAGGAAATTGAAACTATCCTGTTTATATCTAACACTGTACAGGTATCCAAAACCATCCGGATAACCAACACCCTTAATCTTGCATTATCCGGAAAGTTATAAAACTTTATATGTAATTTCTACAATGTACTTTTGGATCTTACTATCCGGATATCAAACACAATAAAACCCGAAACGAACTACCATTCATAACACTACTATTAACCGTGGTTTTCCAATATCAAACAACTTGCAGACAACCTACACTTTTCGGATATCCAGCACTTTCTGCAAAAGCAACATTTACATAATCTGGATATCCAAATCCATCCGGATAGCTGACAGTGTCAAAATAGTTTAGATCTTGACTGTACCAATCATTATCCGAGTAGAGTTTATGATTCGGATAAGCACTCAAAAATCAAATACCACAGTAAAACACCACTTTTAAACTATAGGGTGCTGCTTTAACAATCCTCAAGTACCCAATCATCTTCGATGAGTAGTTCTTCTCATTTGTTTTTTTTTTATTTTTTTAATACAATGCCAATTGGAGTTCAGTTTTATATTTTTAACAAACTGAAACGACGATAAATGAGAGGGTGGTTGCGGGCGTGAGTTTTCCAAAAGTTAAAGAAGACGACAACGAAGAATTTGAAAACTGGTTCACTTTTTTGTTATCGCACATAACTGTGCCTTCATAGCCATAGAACATCACTTACAGTTACTAACAGAAAGTCGGTTAAGTCATAGCAACCGAAAAAAAAAGAAAACAGAAAGAGTATCCGCAGTATATAGGTGCGGGTGAAGGAGCCCGGCGACGATGGCGGTGCGGGTGGCGGCGTACGTTTCTGAAGTATATATAGCACGAGTAGATTCATCGAGGACGACATAAAAAGGGACATCTTTCCGATATTATTTTTTATCGTTTCTCGTTCCGGTCCTCTTCGATGAAGAAATTTTAATTGAATTTCGTGTTTTCCTTTTCGGTTGAGTGGATTTTTTACCACTGTCATGGTTCTGTACTACTCCACCGACCACCGCCAACAAACGAGCACCCACGCCCGCCACCACTACCAACTGTATACATGACTACTGCCACTACCAAACTGAGCGAGCACCACGGACTCAGAATCAGAGTCAGGACTCCTTGGGAACTCACATTTAGCAATCATTGATGTACCCTTTTGAGATTCGTTCAGTCGTCCGAAAATCTCTTTTCTTGTCAGATATTTATTGCCGGGGTTCAAAACGATGATTTCTTTTTTTTTCCGTAACTGTAGCTCTTAACTATATTATTCCCAGAGTAGAAAAGATTCGTCCTTAAAAGTAAATTCGAACTCATAACAATACAAGGATGACGACAATATTTATTATAGAGAGCATCCAGGTCCTGCTCCTGGCCGTAGAGGAAGTAGAAGAAAAAAAAGGGGGCGTGGAAGGGGCGGGGGATGTTATTTTCGAGTTAAACTAAATTTCTTGTATTTTTTTTTGTACGAGTATTTCTTTTTTTTTATTGTTGAAAGCCTCAAAGAAGTTAATTTTTTTTAAGTGGATTTTCAGGCAACTCAAAGCTTCTTCTGGCCAACCAATAGTTCGAGCTGGACCTCTGATGAAATAATACACTTCTAGATCAAATCAAATCGATTACCAAAACATTATTTTGAAAAAATATAAAACAAGAATTGAAAAGGGTTTTTCGATGCGAAATATTCCAAGAAAAAACCTTTTGAGAGTACAGGAATAGGAATAGGAATAGGAATACCTGCCCTTATATACTCAAGCCATCCCCTTCTCCTCATACATATAGGTATGAGATGAGTATATTCTATTAATGTATGTATATATATAAATTAAAATGTGTATAAACATAGATATTTTTATCTAAAGTCAAAATCGATTGGTCTTACATTGCATTTTGTATCTATAGCTTAAAAGATACTATGAGTATAGAAGTCAGGGTATGTTTATGTAACTGAAAACACTTTGTAATCTAGAAAATTAAACTAAAATTTAATGGAATGTCTTTTGATATAGAGAGATGGAAGAAAAGTCTATTGAATTTTGTTGAATTTTGAAAAGGTTTTTGTTAAAACGTATTTCAAAGTGATGAAGAAAGAAAATTTTTAGATAAAGTCTAAAGGAGCGCACGAACATCACCAACTTTTCTATCTATCTTATAAGGAGCTCTTAACTCTTGAATCATCATCATTATCATCATCATCTTCATCATGGTTACTTTGAATTTAATCTATTTTTGAGACATAATGGATGTGAGTTTCTTTGGAAATAAAAATAAAATAAAATATAAAACAGCATAAAATGAGCTTTTAAAAGTCTTTAAGTTTATAGTTCTTTAGAATTTTAAGTAAAGATAGCATTTAAAACTTAGATTCTTATTATTGTTGCTTTTGTGCTTGTTCTTGTTATTGTTATAATATCTGCCCACATGTTGCCCTTCAAATATAGAAAGAAGTTCAGAAGTTTTTGGCATTGATATGCACGTCGCAGTGCGTCGGTTGGCTCTGAATCGATTCTCAAAGGTTAATCTGGCATCTTAACAACTTTTCAGACAGTCCGTTTTTACATTTCAATAAACTTCAGTCCTGATGATTATAATTTGACTTGATTCGGTCTGTAATTTGGAAGATGACGAAGGTTTAAATGTCTGGTCTGGTCTAGTAAGTAGATTGACTGATACATAATTTCAATTTAAAGTTAACGATATGTATGTTTGATAGGAATTACGCCACGTGTTGACATTGAACTTCTCCATATTAACTTACTCATTTACGGGAAAACATTGAATGCTTTGTTGTACCAAAATTTAAATATGAGAGTAATTTGTAAACGTTGCTTCGCCTTCGTTTTGATTATATTCAAGAATACGTTGAGATATGGGCTTTAAATAAATTTAGTTGTTCAAAAAATTACGTCAAAAGATACAGAAAGCATCATTCAAAAAATAGTGGGGATGTGCTTCACTAATGTAATTTAAAGCTCCTGTATGGAAAGAGTCTGTTTAAAAAAGTTCCTTTATGAGATTTAAAAATATACCTGTTAAATAAGTTTGTCTTCAAAGACAATTTGACTTGTCAAAAAAACCGCGTAATTCATTCCAAGACACAACTCATCCCGGAAATGAAAAATACTTGTAAGCATACTTAACGAAAACAGAAGTTTGTGTATTCAACTAGTTCAAGTATGCAAACACTACCTATGTTTAAATTTATTAAATAACAGTCAATAAAAAACAAAATTAACAACTAAAGTCGCAAGAAGAAGAAATTACAATAATTACAAAAAAGTTACCTCAGTTAAAATTTGAGAAATATTCAAAACAAAGTTGATGAAACATTCTATGTTCGATTTCAGACCTCATGTGACTGGAAAGATTATTCCACAGTCTGACAGCATAAACGAAAAATTTTCTCCGTGATGTCAAACAGGTGAACCTGTGGGAGCGCAACAAGGTAAAACGATTTGAAGAGCAAAAATCAAGCTTATTAAATAAATAATTTGGAGTCTTGTTAAAAATAAGTTTGAAGAGAAGCGAACAACACCGACATTTAAAAAAAGCCCCCAAGTTGCAATTTAAAAGTTGACGAGCGTGATAGTATCTTCGGAGGTTGAAAACAAACTGAGCAATGGCATTGAATGCTACCTTTAGCTTACGAAGCGAGTTGGAGTCAGGATCTGCAAATATCTCACACCCATAACTTACTGTTGTTATGATAAGTGTTTAAACCAGCTTTAATTTAACTTGAGTAGGCAGAATTGATCTAATGACAGATAGTCCTCGGAGTGCAGCATAAATTTTGGAGATAACAGTATCGATATGGGTGTACAACGTTAGCCTACTGTTAAAAGTTATACCTAGGTTTTTTGCATTTGCGACTTATTCGATTTGACAGGCGTTTAAGTAAAGTGTTGGAAAATTTTCAAGGTGGGGTTTATTTTTAACTTCCCATAGGAAGTTATTGTAATGGGTCCGATTTGTCAAATTGAAAATTTTGACATTTCTCGACGTTTCAAGGTCCTAAGAGTCGAAATAAAAGATTTTTAGAAGGATATCAGTGTACGTACGTTCAGACGTCCGTACGTTCACGAAGTTTTTATCGTCTTAAATAGCTCAAGAACCAGAACAGATATTGATTTCAAATAAATTTTGTTATACAGATAATAGGGCAAAAAGATCCAGAAAGGGCTCTCAAGAAAATTGCGTCTGTGGTTTTTTTACCATATAAGTTTGAAAAAAAGGTGAACATTTTGGTTAACCCTAAATATCTTACGAACCAAAAACGCCAGACTTGAATTAAATTGTATATAATATATTGTAATGTTATATCAAAGAAGTATATTTTTTATTTTAAATCCATTTAACGATTTTTTTATTAATCAAAAAAAACTGAAAAAAAAAAATGTGTCACCTCCAAAATTTTACCACTAAAATATGATTTCATCTCCAAAACAATTTTGTGCAACAAAAAATGCTGTTTTTGACATCTGATAAAATTTTGAGAAAAATCGAAATGATAGTTTTTTTAACAAAAAATAAAACTCTAAAAAAAACATTACTCAAAGTTGGTAAAAATTGAATACTTACTTACTAACTTAAGGTGGCACTACAGTCCGGGGCGGACCTGGGCCTCAACCAACAAGCGTCTCCAGCCAGCTCGGTCCCTAGCTAGCTGTCTCCAGTTTCGCAGTCTTATATATGGTGGTCTTGCTTTGTAGACCCATCTTCTTCGCTTCCGTCGCAAAGCTCAAAAACGCTCCACTGACATCACGCTTTGATCTTCCAATTATGTCAATATCATCTGCGTATCCGAGTAATCGGATGGATCTTTGGAAAATTGTGCCTCTAGTGTTCACGGTTGAGTTTTGCACAATTCTTTCCAGAACGATGTTGAAGAAGTCGCATGACAGTGCATCGCCTTGTCTAAAACCTTTTTTGACATTAAATGCATCAGTAAGATCTTTTCCGACTTTGATAAAGCAGCGTGCATTCTCCATCGTCATTCTGCACAAACGGATAAGTTTGACAGGGATGCCAAAACTAGACATTGCTCGGTAGAGCTCTTCCCTATAGATGCTGTCATACGCGGCTTTAAAATCGATAAAGAGATGGTGGTTATCGTTTTAAAGCCGCTGATTTTTTTCCAAGATCTGCCGTAGTGTGAATATTTGGTCGATAGTGGACTTTCCTGGTCTGAAGCCACACTGATAAGGACCAATCAGGCTGTTGACGAATAGCATCAGACGTTCACATAATACGGCAGAGAGGATTTTATACGCAATGTTCAGGAGACTGATGCCTTTGTAGTTGACGCAATTAAGAGGATCTCCTTTCTAATGTATCGGACATACTATGCTGAGATTCCACTCATCGGGCATGCTTTCTTCCGACCAAATTTTGCAGATGAGTTGGTGCATGCTCCCTACCAAGTCATCGCCTGCTGCTTTGAATAGTTCGGCGGTGATGCCGTCAGCTCCAGGAGTTTTGTTTGACTTAAGTTTAGATATAGCTATCTTCACTTCGTCAAGGTCGGGTAGGCGGAATTGTTCATCTGCGTCGCCGAGGTTGAGTGGTTCTATCTCCCTTACAGCGGAATTTGGTTCGTCATCGCCGTTACATAATTTGGAGAAGTGATCTTTCCATATGCTCAACATCGACTGCGGTTCTACTACGATGTTCCCCTGATCGTCTTTACAGGCTTCGGTTCGTGGCTGGTACCCTTGGGAGGTTTTTTTTACCTTTTGGTACAATTTACGAACCTCATTCCTGTTGTGACATCCCACTATCTCCTCGATCGCGCGCTTCTCATGCTCTCTTTTTTTCCATCTAAGAAGCCGGTGTTCCTCTCTCCTCTTCTGCTCGTAGAGCTCGCGAGCAGCTCTAGTCCTTTTGTGCAGCGCCGTTTTGTATGCCTCTTGTTTCGCTGCGTGCGCTTGCCGGCATTCGTCGTCAAACCAGGGGTTTCGCTGTGGTGGCCGTGTGAAACCTAGCACTTCAGAGGCGGCATCTCTGATGGCTGAAAGGCAATGTTGCCACTGGTTTTCAATGCTTAACGCAGGAGGCATAGGACTCCTTAAGAGGTTATTAGAGAATCGATCGGAAAAGGACATAGAAGTCTCTTGTGAATGTAGCCGTCTAACATCGAGTCTTCTTGCAGTACTTCCTTGTTTTGGCTTGGATCGGGATATCCGTAGCCGTACCTTGGCTACCACGAGGTAGTGGTCCGAGTCAATGTTGACCCCTCGGAATGTTCGGATACCATGTATACTGGTAAAAGTGTCGTGCGTCGATCGCAATGTGGTCAATCTGGTTGACGGTTGATTGAGCAGGAGTTTTCCATGTCCCCTTGTGGATATTGAGATGCGTGAACTGCGTACTAGCTACCAGAACGTCTCGCCCCGCAGCGAAATCGACCAGCCTGAATCCGTTGTCGGAGGTAGTGTCGTGCAGGCTATATCTCCCGATTATGCCACCAAAGATGTCTTCTCTTCCTAGCTTGCCATTAAAATCTCCTAAGACAATTTTAATGTCATAGCCAGGTCACTGCTCATATGTCTTGTCCTAGAGCTCGAAGAATATGTCTTTGGCATCTTCATCTTTCTCCTCTGTTGGGGCATGCGCGCATATGAGGCCTATGTTGGCGAATTGAGCCTTGATGCGGATAGCCGTGATGCGCTCGCTCACACTGTTGAAACTCAAGACTTTTTGCCTGAGTCTAGTTCCAACAACAAATCCACACCCAAATAGACGCTGTCTTTGTTCTCGGAAGCAGTCGCCGTAGTAGATATCGCAGTCTTTTAGTTTGCGTTTGCCCGGTCCATCCCATCGCACTTCTTGGATGGCTGTAATATCTGCCTTGCAGCAGTTAAGGGCTTCCGCTAATTGTTCGGCTGCACGTGGTCTGATAAGGGACCTAACATTCCACGTACATATCCGAAGTTCGTTGTCCTTATTTCGTTTGCGTGGGTCAACAGTGAATCCGTCCGTATCCGGGGCTTGTTGGTGCTTCGAAACATAAGGTATTTTTACGTGGCCAGGAAGTCACACCGACGGCACAACCCCCAACCTGGAGGGCCAGATCCTTAGTATAACTCCAAGGATGGGAAGCCGGATAAGGCGCTCCTTACAGGCCTGGGCTCCGAATAAGTCAAAGAAGCCCTCTAAGGTGTTCAATAAGTAGTTCAACCTTACTGGAACTGTAGACACCACCGTTGATTCTATCACGAGAATTCGTCCGCTGCCTCCTGGATAAGGAGAGGTGCCTTAGTGGAAACACCTCTTCCCCCCTCTCTCGTTTGCTGCCCCCAACTACTTTCCACTGGGGTTGGAACCCAATCTCCAGTTGAAGTACTAGGCACCCGATGTTCACCGCGGGGAGGTGAGAGTAGGAGTTGATAGACAGAGGTGGGTTTTGAGAAAAACCTGTGGACGCTTGTGTCCTCTTGAATGCACATGTCTACCATTTGAACATCGATTTCAATATCTTTTCAAAAACTTGAAATTTAGGCTTCAAATTTATTTTATTTTATAAAAAATATTGTTTTCAACATTTTGAAAAATGTTGATAAAAATCGAATTGACAAACAAACAACAAAAATTAATAAATTTTCGACTCAAATATCATTTCAAAAATTGTAGGTTTTGGCTTTAAACTACTTTTTTCTTTCAAAAATTATTGTTATTAACATTAAGTAAAATTTTGAAAAACATCGAATTGACAGTTTTTTACAAAAAATAAAACTCTAAAAAAAAACAATACTTAAACTTTTATTTAGTATTAATGTACTTTCGCCTCAAAAAGCTTTTCAAAAATTAAAAATATTGGTTTCAAACTTACTTTATTTTACAGAAAATATTGTTTTCGATATTCAATACATATAGGCAAACTTTTAAGCAAGACAAATTAACGGACGGGATGGGAAGTTATCAGTGTGGGTCGCATCCCAGCCTCTTTTTAAATATTCGAATAGCTTTTGTTTTTTCTGGATTAAGTACAAGTTCATTCCGAGTTGACCAATCGAATATTGAGCATAAATCAATGTTCAATTTTTCTATCGCATCTTCAATCATATCGATAGGAAAGTTTATGTATCTTTATTTAATTGTACAAAATCCGCTTAGATGTGAAACTGGCAGTAAGATAAAACAAATGGCAAATCATTAATAAACATAGAGACCAGTAAAGGACCACGGATAGATCCTTGAGGAACACCTATATTGACAGGAAGAAATGAAGACATTTTACCGTTACACGATACGGCTTGAATGCCATAAGATTTTTGGTTGTGTCAGAAAAATTGAAATAAGTTGTCAATTTATCACAGAGAAGGCTAACGCAATCAAATGCTTTGGAAAAGTCAAGTAGGGTTATCAAAGTTGTAAAATTTAAGTCTAAATCTTCAGAAACTTTTAAAAGGGTTAAGATGCAGCTGTATCCAGATCGAAATACCGAATAAGGAATGATTCTTTGGCGTGATCAGCTTTATGCAGATAGATAGATAAGGACATGTTTATGATGATAATGAAGGAATGTTATTGGTGGATAGAAGGTACTTACTACAATCCAATCACATTTCTTCTTTCCTACAAGTTGTCAGCTTAAACATGGACTTATTACGTTCAGTTTAATTTGTTCGTTAAATTAAAAAAAAAACATACGAACAGGTACAAGAAATTGCTATTCATGTGTTTTTTACAGTGAGAGGAGTTAAATTTAATACAGCTAAAATAATTTAAAAAAAAAAACTATTTTAAGATTCAAAATTTTACCTGAAATATAAGTTTGTCTTCAAAAATTTAAAAACCGTTTTATAAATAAAAAAAACCTTGATTTTTCAAATTTTTTTTTTACAATTTTTAAATTTTGTTCAAAAAATATTTTTGGTATGCAGTTGTTAAGTGATTGTAAATATACGCTCTACATTTGAATTTCGTAAAAAAATGTTGACCAGTTTTTGAGATACAGAATTTTGAAAAAAAATACAATATTTTTTTAAAAATCTAATCAAATATTGTTAAAGCAATATAACCCCTTATTTAAAAAAAAATTATTGAAATAAGTTCAAAAGTTGCTCAGAAAATTAAAAAACAAAAAAAAAAAAAACTACTGAATATCGAAAATAACATTTTCTAGGAAATAAAAAAAATTTGAAGACAATATTTTAAATTTTTTAAAAGGAACTTAAGTCGAAAGTAAATTTTTACAAAGTTTTGTTTTTTTTTTAGGTTTTTATTTTTTGCAACAAAAACTTTCAATTCGATTTTTCCACAAAATTTTTCCGAATGTTAAGAAACGTTAGTTTTTGTTTTACAAAATTGTTTGGAGATGAAATCATTTTTTGTTCAAGGTGGCTCATTTTTTTTCTTCAGTTTTTTTTTATTTATAAAAATAACTTCATATGAGAAGTAAAATAAGTAAAATTTTAATATGAGCGATTGAAAACTAATGTTTATTGTAGACTCCAATTTTGGACGAATTTAGTAAAGTCTTGTTGCTTGCATGGTACTACTTCTTTCTGATTTGGTAAATGTTTTTTAGTCTTTCCGTCTCAGTCTTTACCCGAAAACTAATCTAACTAGCTGGATCTCAATTGAAACCGTAAGATGTCTTATTTCAGCGTTTCGCGTTACAAGACTCGTCTTCGTAGTTGAATACTTCAAGAAACATTACCAATAATTAATTTACTCCTCTTTGATAAACGAATTTTCTGACCTGAGAACAAATTGGTACCTAATTACCTATACAATATTAAGAATTTCGGTAGTTTGTGACTTTGAAATAATTTCTAGCCTTAATGTTGGTGACATCTTTCTTAAGCATAGAAAAAGGAGCAGGATCAAATGCCACACCGGATCCTGGCACCTCATGGCTTTGTAATATTGTTCTTAAAGTGTTCCCGGTTGTTTTACTATTCATCACTAATATTACTCGCACACAGGAATGGTTGAGAGTTGAAAGTCACTATAGGCCCTATAGTTCTAACGGGACTGTTTCGCCTCCTCATTATATTTTTATCTCTAATCTCGGCTTTAAAATTAAAGTTGGTTTCACTTTAATAGACATTTTTTTTTTTACTGACGAAAACGCAACTCAAACGCAAAGAATTAAAGCTTTTTTAAAGTTGTTAATGCAACTTTTTCAGGAGAACGAACGTTTTATCTGTGAAACATTGGAACTAGTTAAAGGAGTTTTTGAAAAACAATCAAAATTCTTCATAAAATTTTCAAAGAAGAAAATCCAAAAACCAAAAATTAGATAATTTTTTAAATTTTGAAAACGCATACTTTGTTTATTAAAGTTTCCATCTAAAAAAGCTCCAGCCACGGTTACTCATTGCGTATTTCTCAAAGAGAGGACGTTGTGTTTTCTCAACACTCCCAGAATGGTCTAAATTTAACTGGCTCAAAAGCTGAAAGTAAACAACAACACTCAACAATGTGTATTCCCCAAAGGCTCTCTGGAGAAGTTTAAAGATAGCCCTAATTTAGAAATTACGCTCTGGTCCGCTGGCTTCGCTTATTTGAATATGGTGACATCTAAAGGCATTTCAATAATAAAGATAGTATGCCCTTAGTGAAACTGCCTGCATAAAATTAGTAAAGGTTTTCTTATAGAACTTCGGAAACTGCACGCCGCCGGATGTGTTTTCGATTTTCAGTCTCCTAATTTCTAAGGCAACCGTTTAAATTATAATTCGGGCATTTTCTCCAGGGTTCTGAAATATTTTCAACTCTTTTCATATTAATTTACCCAAAAGGCATCTTATCGATTTATCTAAACTTCACGTTCACATATGTGTACGAGGACATAAAAATACATATACTTTCAAAAATATACAATTTAGATGCATAACAGATACAATTTCTTCGAGCTTCTGATGCAGCTGCATAACAATGTGTAGGTATATAATACACAAATGTAAACTGCAATGAAGCTGAAAAATACATAACGTGTCTGTGTATATATTGAAGCGAGTATATTGGAAAATAGCGAGACGAACAAAACCCGCACTGCATTATAGCATTATCCAAAAACCCTAACTTAATAGATATACACAGGCATAGCAAACGTAGCGTATAAAGTAAACCCTTATACTTTAAGACAGCCAGGAAGAAAATGTTTTATGGATCATCATCTTTCCGGGGCAAAAGTTTTTCAGTGTCGTCGTCTTCTCCTTCGTCGTCGTTGTCGTTGTCGTCCTTGTCCTCGTCATCGTTCTTAGTCGTTGTTGTCGACCTTTATAATGGTATAGTAGTTTGATGCCAAACCATCTAAGGAGGAAAATATAGGAAGGAGTTGCCTATTTCTGCGTTCTCATTGCCGTCATCCTATCTACGGCGGCGTTGAGTAATTACATCGGATCTTAATAAATTAAATATGCAAATAACTTCGAAAAGAGTTTTTTTTTGGAGGATGACTTTGCATTTGGATTAGCTGTGTACTAATATACCTATACAACCCCTTACCAGGCAGGGTGTGACCCTAATGGAGGGTGGTGCGTTCTTTTACTTTTATTTTTCTTACCCAAATAGGAATATAGTCTGTTTACGGTAAGTACAAGTTAGAAGGTGTGTTTTCAAAGTGTATATGAGATGATTAAGCCTGTTGAAAGGAGGTAAGTAAGAAATTAAATTCCAAGTCAGAGTCATTCATTATGGAGGCAGTTCATTCCAGAGAACTGGAAAAATACATGGATTTAGATATGTCGGAACAAAATATATGAAAAATTACATTCCTATCCATCTTTCTAGTTTCTTTATTAGTTGTGGCAGTTTAAAAAAGTCCTTTTTATGTTTTTCTGACTAGAACTTAAATTATATTAGCCAAGTCTTAAATGCTATTGAAGAATACAGAAATTTTATCTTTTATGTAGTCAAAAACCATAATTTTTCAAAACTTAATTGTAATTGACTTAAAACCAATACTGGAGAAATATTCGGAATCTTTTTTTTTAAATCGAACTCGACTTAGGGACCAGTTATAGCCTATCATTGTTTTCCATCATTGGAACCTATCATTGAAATTGTTTTGACAGGTTACTTATAGCTTTCATTAAAAATTTGGTCAATGGACCCAAACTTCATGAGTATAATCAAGCATTTGAGGTTGAAAGTAAAACTAAAAGGTGGGAATACAAAGAAAATATAACGTTGCCAGTGGAACAATTATATTACGAAATGTGAATTTAACAATTTCATTGAAAAAGATTTTATCATGGAAAACATTAAAAATTACCTAAAAGAAAAGTTCTGGTTTAAGACTCTTTCAGCCTGGGTGGTTAGTATCACTAGCCACAATATGCAATACATTCCAAAAAAAACCGACAAAACGAGGGTACAAGGTATGGATGATGTGTGCAGAGTTAGGTTACTGCCTTGATTTCGATTTTTATACTGGCAAGCAGGGAACTAACATTGAAACTGACTTAGGTGGTAAAGTTGTAACGAAATTTTGTGAAAATTTAAAAGGAAAAAATCATAAAGTCTATTTTGACAATTATTTCAACAGTTACCCTTTACAAGTATGATTACAGGAAGACAAAATTTTCGCCTGTGGAACGGTGAATTCAAATAGAAAGTTCTTGCCGAAGCTAAAAGAAGACAGGCATTTACGCAGGGGCGAACACGATTACCGCATAAGTGAGACAAAAGTAAATTTGTTGAAATGGAAAGACAAGAGATCAGTATTCATGTTGTCAAACTATCATGATCCTAAGAACGTTGGTAAAGTTAACCGTAGAGAGCGCGATGGTACCTATAACGAGGTTTCTTGTCCAGAAGCCTTTAAAGACTACAACGCGAACAGCTCAAAGGAAGTTATGCTGTTGGTAGAAAATCACACAAGTGGTGGCACAGGATTTTTTTTCATTTCCTTGATTGTTGTGTGGTCATTGCCATTTTAATTTATAAGGAACTGCAGGCCTCTTCTCGCACGGACCTAAACCCATTAACTCTGAAAGACTTCAGACGAAGCGTATACCGGGGTCTTCTGGCGCCGGAATATGTCAGACAGAAGCAAAGGCCTGGTTTAGAACACAGAAAATGAAGTTCCAGGTCCTTATCTCTTGGACCTGCATTTATCAAACGCCACAAGCCTACAGTGGAAATTCGTCTAGAACGCAATCAACATCAACCAGAAAGAAGTACTTCGAGAAGATGCTGCAAATGTACCACAAAAGTAAATGCAATGAGGACAATATGGCAGTGCAATACGTGAAAAATTCCACTTTGCATTCGCAAAGGAAAAACCTGTTTTGCAGATTTTTATACCAAGTAGTCATAAGTTTATAATTTCATTTCGTGAAAGAAATATTAATTAATAATAAAAAGTATAAACAATCCATCATAGTTTTCTCTTCGTCAATAGTCATGGTGATTAGTGTTGTTAACCACGTAATTTCTCGAAATCCTTAGTAATCAGATTTTTTAAAATATTTTCTGCTATATTTTAGTCGATTTTAATTATAAAAGTAAAACAGAAATGATAAAATATTCTTAGTATACAATGGTGACTGAAAGAGTTAAATAATGTAATTTTTTTAGTAGAATAGAATTGAAAGCTTCCTTCCGACACCAAACATAAGAAGTTATATTTTTTTACTAGCTTTTAAATCTCGAAACAATATTTACAATTATCAAAATCAATGATAGCTTTAACAAGCCCATAGAATGCAGATTATTTATAAACACTAGTTTAAGCCGTGTATAATCTTTAACATCCAAATTTAAGGCTCTGCGACTGTAGCTTTAAGTAACATCGATATTATTAGAAAAAACCAACTTAAATAAATGAAAAATTAAGGCTCTTGTTTATGTTCTTAAAATTTTGCAGATTTTCCTTAATTTAAAGATAATTTTTGTTTAAACCATTTTACATTCTTGATGTTGGTGCAGGATCTCTATGCATGACAGTACGTTAGGAATTGAGTTCAAGGGTAAATTGAAAGAAGTATTACAGCTGAATTGTTTGAGGGGGCAGAGAATGCAACTGGCTTATTCGACGGAACGTTGTTTGTAAAAATGTTAGAAAACAACGAAAGGCATTAAAAATTATGGTGGTGTTTAAGGGATAATGAATCTAGGCTTTATAAATTACAGCCAGATCGTAAGTCATGAATTATACTGTCGAAGAAATCCAAAGCACCTAGCAACATTTTTGGCAATGTCGAATATATAATCATTCCATAAGAGGTAATCAGTGATGTACATACATACTGAGTACTATAAAATGTAAAATTCCTCCATGCAATTGAAATTCATGGTTAGCGGTATCAAGTTGATAAGGCTTTACTAGTATGAGTTTTTCAAGCAGTAAAATCCACACGGTTCATCAGTCCGAGGTCGAAATTTAATGGGTTTATTATACGCTGGCGTTCAAGTTCCACATCCGAGGATAAGAATATTTTTTTTTGTGGCAGGCAAGCGATTGTTTATGAATTAAAATAAGAGTGCCGGAGTCAAAACGGAACCCTGAGGCACACTAGTATTTATCGCATTTAAGTGTTAAAAATCAGATTAATATAAAAAAGGTTGTGTTTCAAGCAATGTTGTTGTATGGATGTCAGGTGTGTTGTAACCGCGCAATCTCCCATAATAAAAACTCCAAGTGTTTCAAAACAACATTTTACAAAAGTGCTTAATCTACCCTGGCATCATTCAACTAAAGGTCTTATTCAATCCATATCTCAAACGAAATATTTGTTGTACTTAAATGAAGGTTTTTGTAGTAGTTTTCTTCAAAATATATTTAATTTGTTTTTGAATTTGTATTTAAAATGTTGTAAAAATAAGGCATTCAGTATAAAAAGATATATTTTTAATATCCAGCCTCTGTATTAACTGAGCATTAGAAATACAAATATTATTTTAAGAAAGTAATACAATGTCTTTCTATCTTAAACCATTTTGATTAAAACCTCGATTGCATTTTTCTAAAAATTTTACTAAATCTCAAGACCAATATTTTGTTAATTTTTGTATTTGTATTAATTTTGAAAGTACAATTTATTTTTTAAGACTTTAAATTTTGCAAGGAAATGTTTTTTTTATTTAAACAGATGTCAAGAACGTTACATTTCGTGGCATCGAATTATTTTGAATGAAATATCAACATTCGTTTCTAATAAAATTCCAGCTGATAATTTGTTTGTATTCATATAAAAATCTGAAGAAAACATAAATTCAAAACTCATCGAAAGTTATCACTACTTTCTCAAATCTCAAGTCATTCAAGGCTTCTTAGAATTATAATCCTGCCGATGACGTAGGAACTATAAAAAAGAAAAATAACACTACATTGTTTAACTTATTACTTAACCTTTTATAACTTTCTTGTTGTCGTTTCGGTTCAAAATTAATTTTCATTCACACGCCCCCCATAAAATAAATTATCACAAGTTATGTTATAAAAGCTATAAGCTATCGAAAGAATTCACATAATAAATTTAAATGTAAGGGAATGTATATTTTTGTGAAGCATTTTTATTCTTTTAACTAAATCATCAGACACATATCGAAAACAGTATAAACTCCTACTTTTGTGCAGTTGCGCGCCCAGTTCTTTTTATTTGTGAGTCTTTGGTATTGAAAGCGTTCAACCACACCTTTGGTCATAAAACAGAAAATTAAATTCTTCACCAGCCCTTTCAGGGTTTTTATTTTGTTTTGTTTTGATTCTGCTAGGGTCAGGTATTTGATTCAAAAATCTACCGTCAAAAATTGTATATAAGTGATATTTGGTGAAGAAACCACTCAATGGGAAATAAATCCATAAATTCAAAAAGAAGTAATTTTTCAAAGGGAAAAAAGAACACATAACGTTTAATGTGAAATCGGTTCAGTGGTTCGCGATATCACTTCTGCATGAGCCAATTCATAGACCCAATGCATTTGCCTTTGTCTTTAATTCGTATGCCCTTCGGTGGTATAGCCCCAGCCCAGAGTGGTAACATTTGGCATTGTAATACAGAACAACGGCAGGAGCAGATAGACATGTTGTAGCTGCAGAGATATCCTTGCGAACTGTGAGTTGAGTTTTAAGGAGAGAGAGCGTAGCCGCACCGCGCCGCATGAAATGGATTCACCCAATGAATTGGATCACGTTAAATGTAAATGTAACCCATTCAGTAAATTAAAAAATTCCGAAAATAATTTCGTCATGGTAATAAATTCTGACGATGCACCATTAACATGAAAGGACACTAATGCGATGCGATAGAGTAAAATGAGAATGTTGAGATGGGGTGGCTGAGATAATGATGTAAGGTTTACACAGGCTCAGCTTCAGCCTCAGACTCGCAGGTTCACAGAATTTACATCAAAAATGTTAATGCCCCAAACCATACCCGGGACTCGTACTTTACGTCTGTATTCTCACTCAAAGTTAAAAGTTTCGCGTGAGGACTATCTTCCTGTCCCAATGCGATGGTATAGTAATAAGTAGTCGAGGTAGGTACATTATGGAAGTCCTGTAGTAAGTCTGGAGTAGTTGATGGTAGGTACATTACGAAAAAAAAGGTTCTATCAGGAAGAATTTTTTGGTTTGCTTTTTTTTGAAAAGCTTTCAGGAGTAATGTAAAAGATGTGTTGTAGTGGAAAGACTTTATCATGAAAAGTTTCTTTTTTTTTGACAGAAATGAACAAATGATATGGATTGGACTTAAGGGTTAAGACTGTTATATCAGAACAAAAAAGAAGAAACATTGATGGAGTTGGTGTAACATTGGTTGGAAAGGACTTGATCAGATGGAAATCACAATACGTTTCTTAATCCCTTTTAACGTATATTCAAAAGTGGGACAGTAAATTATTGTGGATTTATGTCCAATTTTTGAGAAGACAGTAGATAAAAAGATTGAACATTTTTGGCAGGTCTATATAATGAAAAGATATAATAGGAGCATATTTATGAACAAAAATGATAAATTTTGTTGAACAAAGGTTTGAGGTAAGACAGAGTAAGCTCCTGATAACCTGAATAGTATTCATAATGGGATTTTTTTTTTATTTTTGGAACACTGGTTTTTACAGCTCAATTACGTTTTATGTCGTTCTCAAACTTCTTAAGTTTAGTCTATAATTTAATTATTTAACCGCCTTTAAAACGAACAACGCTTGAAAATTATATTAACTTCCTACAAGAACAAAACGTGACACAAACCAATAATGCCAGCGAGTTGAATGAAATTTTATATTGTATTATTACTTACTTACTTAAGGTGGCGCTACAGTCCGGGGCGGACCTGGGCCTCAACCAACAAGCGTCTCCAGCCAGCTCGGTCCCTAGCTAGCTGTCTCCAGTTTCGCACGCCAAGTTGGTTGAGGTCCTCTCCCACCTGCGTGCGCCACCTGAGTCGCGGTCTTCCTCTACTGCGCCGTCCCTCGGGATTGGATTCGAAGACCTTCCGGGCTGGAGCGTTGATGTCCATCCGCTCTACATGACCTAGCCATCTAAGCCGTTGGACTTTAATTCTGTTAACTAGGTCAGTGTCGCTGTACAGCCCGTACAGTTCGTCGTTATATCTTCTCCTCCATTCTCCATCTATGCGTATGGGACCAAAAATCACCCGAAGAATTTTTCTCTCGAAGCATCCTAAGACGCACTCATCTTTCTTTGACAGGGTCCAGGCCTCAGCGCCATAAATGAGAACCGGTATGATCAGTGTCTTATAGATGGTGATTTTACATGCTCGAGAGAGGACTTTACTTCTAAATTGCCTTCTAAGTCCAAAGAAGCAGCGATTTGCAAGAGTTATTCTTCGTTTGATTTCAGCGCTGGTATCGTTGTCTGCATTAATAGTGGTGCCTAGGAAGACAAAGTCCTTAACTACCTCAAAGTTATAGCTGTCCATGGTGACGTTTTGTCCAAGACGTTCGTCGTTCAGTGTCCTTTTTTGATGACAGCATATACTTGGTCTTGCCCTCATTGACCACTAAACCCATCTTCTTCGCTTCCGTCGCAATGCTCAAAAACGCTCCACTGACATCACGCTTTGATCTTCCAATTATGTCAATATCATCTGCGTATCCAAGTAATTGGATGGATCTTTGGAAGATTGTGCCTCTAGTGTTGACGGTTGAGTTTTGCACAATTCTTTCCAGAACGATGTTGAAGAAGTCGCATGACAGTGCATCGCCTTGTCTAAAACCTTTTTTGACATCAAATGCATCGGTAAGATCTTTTCCGACCTTGATAGAGCAGCGTGCATTCTCCATCGTCATTCTGCACAAACGGATAAGTTTGACAGGGATGCCAAAACTAGACATTGCTCGGTAGAGCTCTTCCCTATAGATGCTGTCATACCCGGCTTTAAAATCGATAAAGAGATGGTGGGTATCGATTTGAAGCTCCTGGGTTTTTTCCAAGATCTGCCGTAGTGTGAATATTGTATTATTATGACGTGATAATCGTAGTACCCGGTGGTATGATGGTTAGTGCGTTGGATATACAGGAAAAAAAAACGAGAGTGACCTTCCGTGTCTTAAACTCCAAAGAACTGAAGAGAACAGAGACGTACTCATGACATCGCAAATAGATCCAGAGGAAGCCATCTTTGACGATGACTTTTACATAATTGAAGATCCGAAGGAAAAAGTGGAGGCGGTGGGAGCTGCTTTCCAGCAAGTGTACAAGGTGAATGTTAGCATTCGCCCCAACCACGACCTGGAAAACAGAGCCCTACTTAATCACTTTTACCTTCGAAATGATATGACACAATGGCGATCTGAGAACCGCGGTTTCACGCGGTTCAATGACGATTCCTTGGCAAATGCCATAATCGCCGAGCAAACGTGACCAAGTCCCTTGTTAGTGACGAAGGTTGAGCTTCAGCTCATCTTCAATTCAATAAAAAAATAAAAAGTCAGCAGGTATCGATGATATATCCAACGTTCTACTAAGACATTTACCGACGGAAGCAATTGATATTTATACAACACACTCTTCAACAATGCACTGAATAATGCATATTATCCAGCGCATTGGAAGACCGCTGTGGTTCATCATCTCCCGAAAACTGGATAGGACAACTCCATCCCGTCAAATCTTCTGTCGAGAAGTTTTCTTTCGAGTATCAGCAAAGTTTTCGAAAAGATCATTAATAGGGCTCTGACTAAGTGCGCTGCGGACAACAAAATAATTCCGGATAAACAGTTCGGGTTCAAGGCAGGTCATGACACAATTCATGCTGCGTCTAAACTCGTTTCTGATATCCAATGGAATAAATCAAAACAACAATGCACAGGTGCTGTCCTGGTTGATTTGGAAGAGGCCTTTGACACCGTATGGTTAGAGTGTTTTTACCTAAAACTGAGCAGGCTTGGCATAAGCAAGCCATTGTTGTATATACTTTATGATATGCTTAACGGTAGAAAGTTTGTTGTCAAAAGTAGCAATCTAACTTCTACCACAATATTCTCAATTAAAAATGGTCTTCAACAGGGAGCGGTGAATTCGCCGATTCTCTTCAGCATTTACACCAGCGATCTGTTGGGTAGTCTTACAAAGGCAATTGCGTACGCCGACGATCTAATTGCGTACAGAACGGCCCGAAAGGTTGAGGTTTTTATAATTCTCTTGCAGCGTGATTTTGACAAGATTCAGCGATATTGCGACGAATGGAAACTGAAAATAAATGTCCAGAAGTCAGAGACAATTCTGTTCCGAAATCCGTTGGCTAGGGCCACGAGGGATACGTGTAAGAATTGGCGCAAGATGGTCATCGTTGATCTGCACGGGCAGCCATTAGCGAGCAAAAGTGTAGTGAAGTACCTCGGTATCTGGTTAGATCAGTATTTATATTTCGACAGACATATAAATGCTGCTCTGACCAGGGCCAGAGGAGCCTTCGCTCTGACGAAACGGCTGTTTTTTAGCAGTCGGCTAGACCCCAGAGTGAAGGTAATTTGCTACAAGGCTCTCATACGGCCAATGATCCTGTATGGTTGTCCTGTGTGGTTCAACGTTGCCCCTTCCCAGATGGAGAAGTTTCGGGTGTTCGAGCGGCAGTGTTTACGACGCTGGACCGGCTTATATGAAACAGCCGAATCTTCTTACGTGCATTACTATTCCAACGAGGTCCTATACTGTTTTTAGATAGATGCGGTCTGTTGGAAGAGCATTTTATGCTACCGGTAATGATTTATCGTCAACGATTGAATTTTTACACCGCATAGAAAAATTCAAATGAATCAGTCAATTCATGGTACGCACGCTTTAAAACATTAGCTCTGAAATGCAAATTTGCCAATTTGGACGAAGCTGTACGTGACCGATTTATCATGGGAATGGCCAACAACGAGAAATTGTTTGAGAAATTTTGCGAAGAGGACGAGAAGCTGACGATAGCCACGGCAAAAGGCGCTCATACACGAGGTGAAACTCAAGGGTAACTCAATGTCAACTGAGGTAAACTTTGTCCGAGGCAACAACAGTAACGGGACTCAACGCAACAGGCGATCTAACGGAAATCACCAGAAAAGGGATGCATGCAAACATTGTGGCTGGAGGACACACAAATCACAAACTTGCAAATTTAGAGACGCTACTTGTGAAAAATGCGGAAAAAAGGGACATTTAAAGCCGATTTGCCGCTCAAAAGAGAAGAATTTATCGACAAATTTTCCCATTCTTCTAGATCGTGTTTTGTATTGAAGATAAGTACGTCGTGTATGCCTTCCCACTTGGCTATTACCTTTTTTCCATTGGGTGATACGGATGTTCGATAAACAGCTATACAAGAAAAAGAATTTTGTCTGAAGAACTATCAATTCATAAACTTTTTGAGTTGCTTTGAGTGAAAAATAATTAAAATTATCCATTGTAGAACTGGAAAAATTTGCATATTCCACATAATCAAATTTGTTTAAAGAACTTCCATCAACATCAGGTCTCCAAGTATTAGAGATATGAAAATGTCTTCATCTGATGATTGCGTTGAAATCGAAAAAGGATTGTACATCAGTAGCAGAAGGAAGATAATCATCAGAAACTGACCCTACAAAATCATATTCGTTGTCCGTCGCATCGTTAGTTTCATCGAAAAGAGAGCTTCTATAAAACCTTTTTCTTCAGTAAGGTTTGAAAATTTGTTATTAATATTTTAACGTAAGAAAAGCGAACAAATTGTCTGCATTTACTTACTAACTTACTTAGGGTGGTGTTACGGTCAGGGGCGGACCTGGGCTTTAACCCACATGCGTCACCAGCCAGCTCGGTCCCTAGCTAGCTGTCTCCAGTTTTGCACTCCAAGTTGGTTGAGGTCCCCACCCACCTGCGTTAGCTACCTGAGTCGAGTTTTTTTATTGTACTGAGCGGCACAGCGGGATTGGATTCGAAGACCTTTCGAGCTGGATCATTGATGTCCATTCTACATGTACCAGCCCACTAGGTCGTTGAAATTTATTTCTGACCTGGGCCCTATTTCATAAATATTGACAGGTGACAGGTGACAATTTGTAAATGACAAATCGACAATTGTATAAATTCGGTCCCATAAAAAATTGACAACTTTGTAAAATTCCCTGACAATTTTACAAAGTTGTCAAGATTTCGGATCATAAACAAATTGTCATGACAATGAATTGTCAGGGATTTATTTAAAAACTAAAATTAAAATTAATTTTAAAATTAAAATTAAAATTAAAAATTTAAAAATTCCCCGACAAATTTGTAGTGACAATTTTTTTATGAAACAGAAAAAATGGTACAAATTACAATTTTGTCAGTATATAGTTGCGAATTGTGGCAGGCAATTGAGTTTCGGTCGTAAGGTAACAATTTTATTTTAATATAATGTTTTCAAGTGAAAGTGACGACGAACGCGAGGTACGCCACCCTCCTTTAGACAAAGGATAAACAATGATTTCGCTTCATTAAGTGATTATCAATTTAAGGAAAAATTCCGTGTCTGCAAAACAACAGAAGAATATATTTTGTTAAAAATCGGTCATCACCTTCAGCATCCCACAATTTTTGTATGTACATGCATACACAATTTGTAAATAAAAAATACTGTAGATCAATTCACTTCCTTATGTACGTTAAAAAATATTGCCAAAATATGAAAGTGACAAATTTGTCATTTGTCACGACGAAATTGTCATACCTTGACAACGACAAAATTGTCACGACTAAATTGTCGTTATTTAAATGACAATTATGTCACCTGTCAATACGTTATACAATGAAAACTTGTCACATAAGTGTGACAAACTTGTAGAATTGTCACCTGTCAATGTTTATGAAATAGGGCCCTGGTTAGTCAGTGTTGCTGTACAGCCCGTACAGTTCATCGTTGTATCTTCTCCTTCATTCTCCATCGAATAATTTTTCTCTTTCGAAGCATCCTAAGACGCTCTCATCTTTCTTTAACAGGGTCTAGGCATCAACGAGATAAATGAGAAACGGAATGATGAGTGTCTTATAGATGGTGATTTTAGAGGGACACTTTACTACTCAATTGCTGGTGTCGTTGTTTGTATTTATAGCGGTACCTAAGAAGACAAAGTCCTCAACTACCTCAAAATTATAGCTGTCCATGGTGTTGTTTTGTCCAACAAGTCGTTGTTCAATATCCTTTTCTTATGACAGCATATACTTGGTCTTGCCCTCATTGACCACCCATCTTCTCCGCTTCTGCCGCAATGTTCAAAAATCCACCCCTGAAATCTTGCTTTGATCTTCCAATGATGTCAATATCATCAGCGTATCCATCATCATTCCTCACAAACGGAAAAGTTTGACAGGGATGCCAAACCTAGACATTGCTCTGTAGAGCTTTTCCTTATAGATGCTGTCATACAGCAGCTTTGTTTGACTTCTGAAAGATCGTCAAACCAGGGGTTTCGCTGCGATTGCCGTGTGAAACCTAGCACTTCAGAGGTTGCATCTCTGATGGCTGCAAGGCAATGTTGCCACTGGTTTTCAATGCTTAATGGAGGCAGCATAGGACTCCTTAAGAGGTTATTAGAGACTCGATCGGAAAAGGACATGGCAGTCTCTTCCGATTGTATCCGTCTAACGTTGAATCTTCTCAAAGTACTTCCTTGTTTTGGCTTGAATCGGGATATAGGTAGCAGTACCTTGGCTACAAGGTGGTATAGGGGTCCGAGTCAAAATTATCCAATTGGAATGTTCAAACATCCTGTATACTGGAGAAGTGACGTGCGTTGATTGCAATGAAGTCATAACCCTTGTGTGGAAAGCAAGATATGTGAACTGCGTATTACTATCTACCAGAACGCCCGGGGCGTTCTTCGTCTGCAAGTGGTTTATTAAAGGACCTAACATTTCACGTACAGATCCGAATTTCGTTGTCCTTATTTCGTTTGCTTGGTTCGTCATCAGTGCCTGGTCACTTCGTGACGTATTCGAGAAGTCACCCCGACAGCACAACCCAAAACATGGAGGGCCAGATCTTTAATATAACTCCAAGGACGGCGAGCCGGACCAACCGTCAATCAACTGAAATCAAAAACGACACCGTTGATTCCATCTCCATCAAGGTCTGGATAAGGAGATATGCCTAAGTGGAAACACCTCTACTCCCCTCCCCCTCAAAAACTATGAAAAGCTACAAACAAAAAATAAATGCAATTAATCACTTTCTATCTCTGACAATGATCTGAAATCTCAATCTTTTTAAAATTATATTAAAACTATCTCAGCTTAGATTCCGCCTACACAAAGGATCAACATAAATGGCAAGAATGTCTCGAAAATAAATGGATTGTGTGCAGTATACCTATAACACTATTCAATTCCTAGCTTGACTAAACCAAAGTACCTATACCTATACCTAGTCCAAATTGTTTTTCTACCTGTAACCTGTTTAAAAAGGGTTACACTGATACCTTTGATAGACCCTCATCTTACATACTTACCTATACATACTCTCATATTCAGACGACGACGAAGAAGGTGGGGTAAAAAATTGTTAAAAAAAAGGGAAAAAATGTCAAACCAATTGTCCAATTGTAAACCCACTCAATACGCTCGAATAAACTCATGACTCGCACTAAGGTTATCACATATCAAACAACAAAGAAACCCAAGACCAACCATCATTTTACCCAGAGTAACTTCCCACGTCGTTGTCGTAACGTTCGCCCTTAGGGAATTTTATGTACGGCAAAACAATATTTTCCCTATACCTATACATAAGTGTGGATGGAGGAATATCCTCGTATGCCTTGGGAAAAAAAAGGAATGGTTCAGTCATGATGAAAAAATTGTTATTAATCTTCAATCCCTTAGACCTTAGAGGACTTATGAAGTATTCTTTTTTTTCAGTTCTTTTATTTTTTTGTTACCAACCACCCTTTCAATAAAGAAACCGATACTCGACTCAAGGAGCGCCTATTGAATCGCCTCGACCACCTTCTACCTTCTTCACTCCCGACCAACCGAACAACCTCAAAGGATTTACTCAACCATTATTATACGGAATGGTTGGTAATAGGCCAAGCGACAACCCAACAATATTTTTATTACAACGAACGTTTGAATCCTATGCATGTATAGTATATTACTTTCGACGGCAGGCAGGGGGATTTAAAGGATATTCTAACATCCCCCACGCTCAAAGTTATTCCTGAACCTAGTTTGTGTAGTGTAGTACCCCATTTTGGTTGCAGTCATGTGTATGAATTTTGAAGTTTAAGAAATAACAAATGGGAGAAAAAGAGGCCAGGATCGTTCTATAATTCTCACAAATAGAAAAATAACATACTCCTGTATAATGTATCCTTGGCAATGGCATACATCCTTTTGGTAAAGTCCAGGGGCGAACGCAGAAAAAAATTTCGGGGGGGGTTTCAATAAATATATGTTATATTATTTTTTTTATTTTAAATTTTAAGTTTTTTTTTTGCTTTTTTGGTACTATTTTATATATGTAGGAAGGTACTAATAAACATGTTTGAATAAAAATTAAATATATACACATACATACTCGTATGTCTTATGTAGTTATCTACATATCATACATTTTTGGTTAGATATATACAGAATATTTACAAAGTGAAATCCAAGCGCCTTGGTACTTTTGCCATAATGTTTATTACATCCTCATAATCGATGTCTATTTCTTTGTAGATGGCCATTCATGAGTAAATACTTCAACAGTTCTTTTTTTTGGTAAAATATTTTGAATTTTGGAAATTAATTCACGATGGTCGAGGAACCGACATTTTAACTGAACCAACAAATGGTCCAAAAAAGGAACATAGATAGACCGACGAAAATATTCTTCCGGACCACCCGCATAATTGTCTCGTTTTGTCTGTTTGGCAATAATTCGTGGGACTACCAATTGTAAGCCCATTTTATCAGCCATTTCCTTAGCTTCTGTAAATATGCTACCAAATCTTGTTTCGGAATTATGTCGCATTTCGACAATTTCTTCGTAAAGATGGTTGGCATATTCTACGCAGCTGTTGAGATCGCAATCTTTTTTTTTGGAGAAACTCACTAAGATTCTTAAATTGGCTTTATCACTGTTAAGGAAACAATAAAATGAGCATTTTGTATTGCTGTTAGTAAAGTGTGAGGTTTGACTCCATCACTTTTCAAATTTTGTTCATCCAGGATCTCTAAAAATATCTAAAAATATTGTCTTCAAACTTTTTGTCTTTCACAGAAAATATTGTTTTCGATATTCAGTAGTTTTTTTTATAAAAATCCAACAGTCCGTTTTTTCATAAAAAAATAAAATCTACAAGAAATAGTACGCAAATTTGGTAAAAATTGATGTTCGGTTCTTGATATCTCTCAAATTAATTTAATTCATCCAACTTGTAAAAATTTAAAAAATGCTACTTAAATTGGTAAAAATTTGTTTTTGACTAAAAATCTATTTAACAAAACTAATCAATTTACTTATCTATCTTTCAAATTGATGTCGCTTTGTTTTTTTTTTTTGTTATCACTGTATACCAGTATAATATCTTACAAACAAATATAGCTTTTGCTCAGTACTTGTTCTACTTTAAATACAAACTCAATATTGTGTGTCTTAAATACAGTCAGAGTGTACGTACAGTGCCGGTAACAAATATACCACTAATACATTTTTCGCCATAAGAAACATGGCGTAATTTTTAAGGACGGACGAAAGCAAAATTGTTTTGCTTGGAGGAAAATGATCACGCGGAGAACAACTCAAATTTCATTCTCAAAATGGTAGGTCATGGAGGATAAAGCATAATGGTTTTGGCTTGCTTTTCCTACTATGGTTTTGAACCAATGTTGGATCAACACGTTTATATTGACATTTTTAAAAACATTATGCTATCCTATGAAGATCAAGAAATTCCGCTTTTGTCGGTCTTCCAAGAGGTTAATGACCCAAAAATATGAACAAGAAAGCTATTTGTTTGGTTTCAACTCCATACAATAAATGTGAAAAAGTGGCCAGTCCAGTCGCCTAATCTCAATCCAATTGAGAATGTGGTGGGCTGACTTATACAAAGCAGTTCCAGAAATGAAACCAACTAGCAACGAAGCACTGTGGGACGTAATAAAGGTCTCCTGGAAAAATATTTCGCTAGAGAACATTCCAGGATATGAATCGATGACCAGGTGATGTGAGTTGGTAATAGCCAACAAAAACTTTGTCACGAAGTATTAATTTTATTTCAACACACTATTTAGAATACAATTTTGTTGATTGTTTTTTCATGTTTTTCAAAGTAATAATTTTTTGTTAAGAAATGTAGTAGTGCTGCTATTTGAAGAGTAGGTTTTGAAAAAAAAGTTTTCGAATAAATTATGTGTATGATTAAAATTTAATTTTTTTTAGAAGTCAGTTGCTTATTTTTCCATAGATATTGATTTAACTTTATTCTTAAAAGACAAGACAATATGTTTTTGGTGCTATTGTTTTTACAGCAGCTGTATACTGCAATATAATAACTTACATTTCGGTTTTCACTGTGCTGTGACACCTCTAGTTTTTGCTTTTTTGTGGGGGGACTTTTTTCGTCAGCATTCGTAACTGTTGCACTTGTAGCATTTGTGTTCACTGTCGGTTTAAAAAACTTCAGAATATTATTTTTACTCATTTTACTCTAAGTTTTCAAAAACTAAATATTAATCAGATTCAAATATCAAAAAATATTAAAAAATGACTTGCTTTCACGATTCACAAAACAGTTTGACTTTGACTTCAAAGCTAAAACTTAATTTTCATATGCATTATGCATGTATAATTTTTTTTCTATTATCACAGTTCTCTTTTTTTGTTTTCGCATTTTCAAATTTCCCGTAGATTGCTTGATTGAATTTTGAAGTTGTAGCAAATTTATTCAAATTTTTCGTTTAACATAGTTTGAGAAATTAAGTTTGTATCATTTCTGTTATACAATAATGGATATTTGTTTACTGCACATATTCTGATATTTCGGAGGGGGTTTTAACCCCCAAAACCCCCCCCTGCGTTCGCCCCTGGTAAAGTCTATAGATGGTGACCATAGCGATGTAAAAAGTTATCCTTTTTTTTAGGATTAAATGAACAATTCTTTAACAAATGGAAAAAAGGTTTATAATTTATGGCGGATTTTTCTCGCTAAAAACATGGCAAATTGTTAAAATAAATTTAACATATTTAACAGGACTTATTTCTAAAGGATTTTATGCCTTAAAAATGAGTAAGGTATTTTTATACCATAATATTTGCCATAGACATTGTTACACACAATTATTTCTTCTTGTTGGTTGTGTAATGGTTAGAAATTTGACATTTAATATGGCGGCCATATTGCAAAAGCTTCATCTGTCAAATTGATTTTGTTTTGCGCACACTCCAGGGATTTTTTTTATCCTTAGTGTGAAAAAGACACAGCGTTAGCATTAGTAAGTTTAGAGAAGGTTTAAATGCCTGATACTTGATAATAAGACTGAAGCTATGATGAGTATGCTTGGCGAAAGGGTATTTATCTTGAATTGCTTAAGGGGAGGAATTTAACTAGCTTTATCATAATCCTTTGAAAAACGGTAAAAAGATTAAGACAAGAGACATTAAGATGTTGTTAGCACGACGTAAATGAATCAAATAATGTTATAATCATTAATTAATTTGAAAGCTTTGCGCTAAGTTGTGAATCTCTTTCAAGGAGGCTGAGGTACATTCCCAAAGATATAGTAAAACAAATTTGAGTTTCCAGTTTTCAAAGTTTTTATTTAAATCGTATTAATGGCTATGATAACAAGAAATTTGTGTATCAAGGGGATATAAATACCCTTAAAATGTAACTACACAGTGCGAGCAATTAGGAAGGGAGGATGGGATTGTCTGCATATTGTAATTAATGGGAAATATTGAGTCTGGTAAAGCATTCCACATTCGTGTAGTGCGGCTAAAAAAAGAATCTCTCGACCGAACTTGAGCGCATGGGTAAACTGATGGGCATTCCTAGAAGAACGTGTATTACGGGTAAATTGTTTGAGGGGCGGAGTGCAACTGGCTATTTCACTAGAACATTGCTTATGAAAATAGTGATAAAATAATGACAGATATGAAACTACTTCGGTGCTCAAGAGATACAAAAGTTTCAGTTAAACATTGGTCACTTATCCTTTTTAGAGCTATTTTTTGAATTCTGTCTAATAGACTCAAATGTATTATTGAAGCACCTACCCAGATGTGAGAATTTGTCGAGTTTTGGACGAATACAAGCTTTACAGATTGTAACCAGATCAGAAGGGGAAAAAAACCTCTTGCATCTTGGGAGAAAACCGGCGATGTCAAATATGTGATCACTCCGCAACGAGTAATTTGTAATGCACATACCTAGGACTGAAAGCTGTCCAGTCTCCTCGATGCAAGTACAACTCATGGATAGTGACATTGGGGGAGGGTTACGCTTTTGTGACAGTAGACAGCATTAATTTTTCGAAACATTAAATTGTACACGGTTTTTGATTCCCCATTAATGCTGTCAAGATCAGAATCTAATGAGCTTATCATAAGCTGCCGTTGGTAGTCCAGTCCACACCCGAAGCACAAGGATGCAAGAAGCTGAGGGTACTGTCATCAGCGAAACAATTGAGTGGGTTGGAAGATTCAGACAACAGATCATTTATAAAATAAGAAAAAGTGTCGGAGACAAAACGGAGCTCTGGAGCACACCAGCATTTATTATGTGAATATCAGATTTGAACGCGTCCAATACTACTTGAATTAAACGGTCCGAAAGGAAATTTCTAACCCAACAAAGAAGGGATTCATCAATACCAAATGCACGCATTTTCGATGAGAGAGCTTGGTGCCAAATTCTTTCAAGGGCAATAATCTTATTTTCTCCAAAACGATGTAAAGGTGTGTTCTACTGTTCGGTGAGATAAACCATGAGATCACCAGTGGATCTATTGCAACAATAGCCATACTGCCGGTCATTTAGATGCTTCCGTTCTTCAACATATTTTTTAAGCTTAATATTGATCAGAGTTTCCATGACCTTGGAAAGAAAGAACGTAAGTTCAATTGGACGATAGATAGATAGTGAGGAGGCTTCGCCTTTTTTAGGACGAATGCAGCTTTGAGGAACACCTCTTTAGAACAATAGCGGGGATACTATCTGGGCCAGCTAATTTGTGGAAGTCAAGATTTTTAAGTACTCTAGAAACTGAACGTGTATGAAAGAAGATTCGTCCTGTAAGATCGTTTACGATTTCAAGTACAGGAGTCGTGTTACTTATTAGCGGCGTCGTAACAGCAAACTGTGCTGCTGCAAATTGTTTTATCAATCGATCTTACAAAAGGAGTGCCATTAAAAACGAGCGTCGGAACCGATGAAGACGTGTTACGCACATTTTTTACTAACGTCGTTTTCAAAAAAAATACGGACCGATTATGTCGCGTGCCAGCCCACACCAAGCGGTAACTTTTTGAGGATGCATTTCCCCCACGTGGGTTACGGTTGGTCTCGTCTCATATGCGGCAATTTTGCATCTAAACGCAGCCATTCATCCAAAAATGCGACTCGTCACTAAAGATGATTTTTCGGCAAAATCTAGGGTCATCTTCCAAACGATTCGAGGCTCAGCCAGCGAACCAACAGCGTTGTCTATATTCATGAACTTTAAGCTCCTGGGTCAGTTGGATCTTGTACGAGTGAAGGCCCAAGTCCTAACGCAAAATTTTCCAAGTTCAAGTCTGTGTATGGCCGAGCTCGGGTTTTGCTGTGCACTTTCACGAACGTCTCTGATGTTCTCGGGCGATCTTGTGTTCCTTGAACGTTAGGGTGTTGACTGATTTTTTACTAAACCGGCCGTCTCAAGTTTGAACACTAAACCCTAAAGAGTCGACTGTGAAGGGCCACCACGTCTAGCGTAAAATTTGTATTACTTGAACATGCTGTTTTATCGTGCACCTTACTATGATGATTTTACATAAGCAACAGAAGAGCAGAGCAGAAGATTTGACAGATGTCACCAAAACAAAATGGCCGCCACGGGGTGCCAAAATCTACCCGCAGCAACCCTTTACTATAATACCCACAGCAGTATAGGTTATAGAACGATAGACTTCCCGAGATTCTTTTAGACTTAGACAGAATAATCGGTTGGGAATGGGTTTCCTATCAACAGCAGCAACAACATTTTTGGGCGGAAGGAAGCGGGAAGGTAGAAGATATTTCGGGATCTAAAAGTTAGGAGATGGTTTTGTACTCGAATATAGGAATTTTTTCCTTAAGTACAAACACAGTTTTTGATAATGATACTTGTTAAAATCAGAAGACGAATTTTGGTTAAAACTTTACTAAATATCCTGTTAAAAGTCACTGTGAATTCCAAACAAGTGAATGGCAAAAGTTATACCACATATAGTTCTTCGGCATCTTTAGATGTGTATGCAATGGTCGTGCCTACTCTGTCGGCCGGTTTTATGTTTCACTGTCTTAGGTTTGGGTGATAGAGAAGAAGTGTAGCCCTTCGTAATAAGGTACAGTTTAGCAGACTTGAGTAAGTTAAAATAGCATGAGCCCAGAGATGGAAGTTATTCTCAAGTCCTGGTAGTGTATGAGTTTAATAGATAGTAACCAGGGAATGTTTGGCGACATCGAATATGTGATCGTTGCACAAGGACATATTTGGGGAATCACATTCTTCTCACGTATTTGTACTGAACGAGTTGAAATGTAATTTCCAGTTTTACGAACCAGGAATTCATCAAATATAAAGGCATTTTCTATAAGAAAGCTTCATAGTTAACTCGTTTAAATGGTTCATCATAAGTGGAAGACCGAGACCTGAGGAGTATGTTAGGTTAGGTTGGAGTAGCTGTCCAGATGTCATTGACGCACGTAAACTTCAAGGGTCCATTGTGATACCACTTATGAGATTACTCATGGGAGAGTAATGAACTTAAACACAAATCATTTCGTACTTTTAATAAAGTTAGAGAGACGTTTTGTGTCAATCGTTGCCATTTCACTGGTATTATCGGAGAAGGGATTACCGAGAAAGTTATTACTTCTAATGGTGAGTGCTGGACATGTACATAGAAGGTGTTGGACTGTTTCCTCTTCCTCCTCGTCCATGCAGCTTCTACAGAAGTCATTTGTGTAGACCCCTAGCCTCAGAGCATGTCTTCCTATGAGGCAGTGTCCTGTTATTACTCCAATTGTACAGCTTATACTTTGTCTGCTCAGTGATATCAAGCCTTTTGACCATTTAAGTCTATACTTGGCCATATTTGCTTGATTGCTAGGCAGGTGGTAGTTTGTGACCATCTAGCATTTGTTGATTCTGTCTGAGTCTGAGAATATTCGTATATCCTTGCAAGATATAACGTTTTCTTGGAGCCAGGATAGTGCTTCTTTAATCGCCATTATTTCTGCCTGGAATACACTACATTGATTGGGAAGTCTATAGGATAGACTGGGATTCAGTTTCTCTGAAAAGATACCACTTCCAACTCCGTGATTGGTCTTTGAACCGTCTGTATAGCAGTGTACCGCATCGTCTTCCAGGGGTCTCTCTTCTTCCCAGGAGTATCTTGAGGGGATGGACACATTTAAGCTTTTACCGAATATCATTTTTGGGGTGTTATAGTTTAAGCGATCTGGGATAGATCTGAAACTGTCTAGAATAATAGTATGTCCAGTATTGTTACTGGTCCATTGACAGGTGGCTCTAAGCCTTACACATGATTTGGCTGCCACCATTTTGGAGAAGATGTCAAGAGATGTTAGGTTTAAAAGCACTTCCAGTGCTGCGGTTGGCGTTGAGCAAAGTTCTCATGTGATGCACATACCTGCTGACCGCTGGACTTGGATGAGCTTATTTAGATTTACCATCTTGTCCAGTGCGGTCCACCATACAACAGCGCCATAAATGAGTATCGGTAATATTACCGAAGTGTATAGCCAGTGGGTTATTTTTGGGGAGAAGCCCCATTTTGATCCTATGGCCTTTTTGCAAGTAAAAAGCGCTACAGTAGCCTTTTTTACTCTCTCATCAATATTTGCATTCCAATTAAGTTTTTTTTGTCAAGAATGAGGCCTAAATATTTAGCTTGGTAGGAAAAGCTCAATGGTATTCCTCTAATCTTGGGTGGGCTAATCTGAGGAATTTTATATCTTCTCGAAAATAGTATTAATTCTGTTTTATGTGGATTGACGTCCAATCCACATTGCTTAGCCTATTTTGTTAGCCTTTTTAATGCATTTTGTAGGAGTTCCGAGAGAACTTGGGGGTGCTTCCCAGATACGGATATTGCAACCTCGTCAGCATAGGCAATCACCTTGAAACCCTCCTGAGGAGTAGGATAAATGATGTATTCTGGAAGAGCTGATAAAATAGCTTCTTCTCTAAATGGGTGCTTCGTTTGTGGATTGGTTTTCGAATACAAAAAAAAACATAGCACGGTCACTATAGTCGCATCTACATATCATACAAAATATGAAGACAAACGAAATGGGTCAGTGAGTTTCATACATATTATAGCCGAATTCCCGTGTCTTTATTAAATTTGAATAAATTGCAGGGAAAGTAACCGAAGAAAGGATACACTCTCTCATGTGTGAGCGAAAGTGCTGACACTGAGTGCCCAACCAAGGCCTATACATACAGTCTATTCAAAGACCGTCGACGTTTTTAGGAGTTCGTTTTTTTGTGTGTGTTTTTTTGTTCTTCTTGTTCATTTTAGAAAGTTATCCTTTTGTGGTTTTGAAAGATTTCCATATCTTCTACAGTATTTATTATTATCTTAGTTCAAACAGTCTGTGCAGAGCGTCTGTATGTACAGACACGTAAATATGAATATAAATAGAATAAACAGGTAAACCACAACAAAACAAAAAACGAACAGATATTTGAGGCTTTCATTTTTTTTCTTCAATATCCTAAGGGAACGTTAAGATATGCGACCCTGAAGTTTAGATCAAGGATATGAGTGTGTATCGGTTCGGTATGGGTGTATACTCGTTAATATTAACCACTTTTCCATATAACTATTTTCCCTGCACCCTTGATATGGTTGCGTTCCTTCACATCACAAATATATAAAAATATCTCCCCGAAGGATGGGAATAAAAATTGATATCCTTTTGCGAATAAGGAAAAAGGATAATAATATTTTTTTGAAAATGTATAATATGCCAATAGGAGAGATCCAAGGCTGTGAACTTAAGGGATTACCATCAAAGTGAAACGAAGCTAATGGCTTTTTATTTTAGTTTTATTTTCTATTAATTTTTTTATAGATATTTTCTATTTTTACATAAATAAAAGGGGTGAAGGAAATATTATGTAGGTTAGGTATAAGTTTGAATGTTGGATGTTGTGGGGATAAAATAGGTTCTCAATTTAAAAAAATCATGTATTTTATGGAATATTGAGACGGATTTAAGGGAAATGTTGCTCAATATATGAAGGAAATAGATTCAATATTGACTTTAAAGATATTCATTGAAAATAAAAAGGATTCAAGTTATTTAAATAGGTCAATGTTATATACATAGAATCCCTTTCTTGAGTAGTCAGAATTGATATAACGATGTTTATATTGTTGTTTAACCTTATCAAGGAATCAAAAGAAAGGTTAAAGCTTTAAAATTAATAACATTTTGTTTGCTAAAATTTAGAAAATATGAAATTAAAAATTTTGGGTTTTTGTGCCCGTGCGATTAGACTTTCCTGATCCAACCAAGTTTACTATTTTTATATCTTTTTAGAATTATCATACATTCAAAACGTTTTTGTATAGCTTAAATAAGCCAAAGATACAGTGTGAGCATTAGACGAAAAAGGACGAATGAGGAAGCAAGTATCGTCGCACTGATCATGTACAAGGCTTTCCACATTCGCATTGTACGGCTAAAGAACGAATATCTATGCTAAACAGTACGTCAGAAATTGGGTTCAAGGGTAAACTGATGGGTGCAACACTAGTAGCTTTCTTCTTAACAAGGCGATATATTAAGTTAAGAAACTATAAGACGATATGGTTGAGTGGCATAATTGTGTTAATGATGTATAGTCTTAATTACTTACGTACTTACTTAAGGTGGAGTTACAGTCCGAGGCGGACCTGGGCCTCAACCAACATGCGTTCCCAGCCAGCTCAGTCGCTAGCTAGCTGATTCCAGTTTCGCGCTCCAAGTTGATTGAGGTCTTCGTCCCCCTGCATGCACCATCTGTGTCGCGGTCTTCCTCCACTGCACCTTCAATCTGGATTGGATTCACGTTTATGTCCATTTGCTCTGCTTGAAACAGCCATCTAAGTTTTTGGACTTTAATTCTGACCTGGTTAGTCAGTGTGGCTGTACTGCCCGTACAGTTCATCGTTGTATCTTCTCTTTCAATCTCCATCTATGCATACGGGACCAAAAATAAGTATTTTTGTCTTGAAGCATCCTAAGACGCTCTCATCTTTCTTTGACAGGGTACAGGCCTCAGCGCCATTAATGTGAACCGGCATTGATGAGTGTCTTATAGATGGTGATTTTAGATGCTCAAGGGAGGTCTTTAAAACTCATTTGGCTTCCAAGTCCAAAGAAGCAGCGATTTGAAAGAGTTATTCTCCGTTTCATTTCAGTACTGGTGTCTTTGTCTGAGCTTATAGCGGTAAACTAACATAAATTTATAGCTGTCCATGTTGACGTTTTGTCCAACTAGTCTTTGTTCGTTGACCACTAAACCCATCTTCTTCGCTTCCGTCGCAATGCTCAAAAACGTTCCCCCGGCATCACGTTCTGATCTTCCAATTATGTCAATATCATCTCTATCGTCATTCTGCACAAACGGATAAGTTTGACAGGGATGCCAAAACTAGACATTGCTCGGTAGAGCTCTTCCCTATAGATGATGTCTTACGTGGCTTTAAAATCGATACACAAATGGTGGGTACCGATTTGAAGTTCCTCGTTTTTTTTTCAAGATCTGCCGAACCTAGTGTAAATATTTGGTCGATAGTGGATAGTGGCTTCAGACGTTCCAATAATACGGCAGAGAGGATCTTATATGCAATGGTAAAGAGACTGATGATGATAGATAGAGAGTTGGCACAATTTAGAGGGTCTCATTTTTTATGTATCGGGCAAACTATCCACCCATTGGGCATGCTTTCTTCGACCATATTTTGCAGATGAGTTGGTGCATGCTCACTACCAAGTCATCGCCTGCTGCTTTGAATAGTTCGGCTGCTATGCCGTCAGCTCCAGCAGCTTTGTTTGACTTTAGTTTAGATATAGCTATCTTCACTTCGTCTAGTTCGGGTAGTTCGAATTGTTGATCTGCCTTGCCTATGTTGAGTGGTTTTATCTCCCTTACAGCGGAATTCAGTTCGTCATCGCCGTTCGTTATCCTTATTTCGTTTGCTTGGGCTGTCAACAGTAATTCCATCCCTAGCCGAGGCTTGTTGGTATTGGCAACTAAGGTATTTTGTACGTTATCAGGAAGTCACCCCGACGCGTCGGCACAACCCCCAACATGGATTGCCGGATCCTTAGTATAACTCCAAGAACGGGGAGCCCGACAAATCACTCCCCACTCCTTACAGGCCTGGGCTCCGAATATGTTTAAGAAGCCCTCTAAGGTGTTCACTAAATAGTTCAACCTTACTGAAACTGTAGACGCCACCGTTGATTCCATCTCGTGAATTCGTTCGATCCCTTCTGGATAAAGAGATGTGCCGTAGTGGAAACACCTCTGCCCCTCTCTCTCGTTTGCTTCCGCCAACAACTTTCCACTGGGGTTTGAACTCAGTCTCCAGTTGTAGTACTAGGCACGGGGAGGTGAGTGTAGTAGTTGATACACAGAGGTAGTCTTGTGTCCTCTTGAATGCACATGTTTACCATTTTAACGTGTTTCAGTCATCAATCATTTTAAAAGATCTTCTATAAAATCGGTCTAAAAGATGAAGTAAGTCTTTGGAGTACCCATTCAAAGATTGCAGTTTCACTAAAGTTTTGGATGAACGAAAGTTTTTGTAAATTGTAGCCAGGTCAGAAGTAGAAGCAAAATTATTGTATTTTCAGTGTTTGGCATCTTTTGCATCGTTTTTTGAAAAAAGGTGGTTGCAGGTATTACATACCAAGGTAATCGAGATATTCAGTCTTTGATTCAGGTCGAACTTATGTATATTTCTGTTTAACGATAAAAGACCAAATTTAGTTTTTGTAGAATGTACAATTTTGTATATACCAATTCCTTGCTACACCATGGTATCATTCTTTTGTTTAAATACTCAAATCAGGTTTGTCAAAAATTGTTGAAATAAAAACGTCTGTTTTATTTAATTGTCTCATTTTTATGTTTTCCTCATCCTACAATTGTTAATAGTTTATAATATAAATTCATTATTTTCTTTTTAATGCTCTCAAGATATCCCAGTAAAAAAAAATAATGTTTACTAATTTTTTAGTAAACAAGTTATCTACTTTACTTTGACAAAATTTGGTTAGATTAAAAATATAAACGACTCATAAAAATACAACCTATATTAAGTAGAAGTTTGTTTCCCACCAAAATATTAGAAGTAATTACTTTCAAGAAAAGAGATTCTTTTTCTACAGCACATTGAGAATGTGGAATTCTTTGCCCAACTGTATCTTTCCACCTCACATTGATTTTCAAAACGTTTAGACCAATGTAAACCTCTTAAACCCTTCCCTATTTTTCTAAAACTCGTTCCGTGTTTAAGCTTTAAACAAGCCAAGAATATTAGTTACCAATTGAGTGCCTGCAAATTATAGAAAAAGAACATTTCAAGATTTTAATTTAACTTTACCAACTATTGATAGATAAGTCTAAGAAAGTTCTTGTGGTACCAACCTTCAGCATGTGTACTGTACATATTTCTACCGTTTATGAAGCTAGAACCTATCTGTTCAAGAATTGACCATTATGAACTTGGCCTGGCCAATAGCAATCCACTTTTGTGAATTCTTCTTTAGCTGCATTATATGTTGGCTGTACATTAAGGCTGAAGAAACCCTTTCGATTGATTAAATTATCAGGAAATCTTAAAGGTTAGGAAATAGAAATATTTAATTAATTCATAGTTCAAAAAGCTCTAGCAATCGTGTATTCCTATTTTGCCTTTTCTTCTTCAATTTCAACTAATAATTTGACTTATATAAGGCTTAATGCAAGTTTACTTATGACTTGTTAAAGTCTTCAAAAAGCTATATAGAGGGCTTTTCAACAAGGACGCAAAAAAGAAGGCGACAGAGACAGCCTCTTTTAACATTTCTCTTCAGTAAGGTTCCTCATTTCACGATGGAAAGATATAGAAGCCAACAACGATTCCAAATTATTAAAATTTACTACCGAAATTCAATGCGCTAAGTCCAATAATTTATGGTCGTTATAACCGTCCTAGTAGATCAACAATTGAGCGTCTAGTTGAAAAATTTGAATCCACAGGCACAGTACAAAACGTTCCCCTGCCAGTGAGACAAAGAAGTGCAAATAGTATGGAGGATATTGCTGCCGCTGAGGCTTCAGTTGCAGAAAGCCAAAATGTGTCTCTCACACATCGTTCTTAAGCGTTGGGCATCTCTGTGACGTCGTTGTGGCGTCTTGGCCTACATCCTTACAAGATTAAATTGACGCAATAACTGCACCCGCTTGACCACCAGAAGCGTCGTATGTTCGTGAATTGAAAATAGATTCGGATTTTCATCGAAAAATCATCTTCACGCTCATTTCTTGCTTAATGACTTCGGCAATAAACAAAATATGCGATATTGGTGAGGCACCAATCCACTCGTATTCCATGAGCCATGATTGCATCCCGAAAAAATTACGGTTTGGTGGGGTTTATTGGCCGGCGGCGTCATTGGACCTCACTTCTTCTCTGTGATCGAGACCGGCACGTTACTGTAAATAAGGATCGCTGCGGTTCAATGATTACCTAATATTTTTGGTCCCAAATGGATGATATGGACTTGGAGGACATGTGGTCCTCCAAGTCCTGTGGGACTATGGTTTTTGCCAACAAGAAATTGCAGCAGTATCGGCCGATTCATGCTTGAAAACCGTCAAAAATTGGGTTCAGAGTCTGGAATTCTGCCAGCGTATTGTCTGTATTCTGTTGCGCACAGCTTTTTCAGGTAGCGGAGAGATCCAATGGACTTTGACATCCTATTTAAAGCATTTGGATAACGTGGAAAGGAAAATAATGTTATGTAACGTAATGTGACTCCAAACGGAAGCTCTAGTTCAATTATCTGAATATTTGCTTTGTCTGACAGCTCAACAGCTGTAAAAAAATGTCAACAAACAAAATATTTGTTCTTTGGAGGGATGAAATAATAGAAACGTCATTCAAAGCAACCTCGAAGTATTCTCACCGTAACGCAGACGAAGCCGATGCTGAAGCGTGTTTGTGATTCAGCCACCCCGGATCACAGGGTACAGGATTCTTAATATTTTTTGTTTACATTATTCGCACTGAAGAATTGTTGAGAGTTGTAAGTCAGTTGGCCCTAGATCTCAAAGGCCACCTAATTTATTTATTTAATGAGAAAGCCATTTTTGTATATGTTTTTTTGTAAAACTTAATTTCCGAATGAATGATCTTTACATTCAAAAGCGAACTATTGAATCCCATTTTTCATTCGTTGGCTATGCATCCGATATTCCCGACAGAAATTTTCACTTCATGGAAATAGAACTTCTAGGACCGCTTATAGAGATATATGATAATTCCCATTGCATATTTATAAAACTAATGCTGCAAAACTCAAAATATTTGTTTATGCGAAAAGAGAAATACAAAATTCTCGAATGTTTTCATTAACCGAAATATTGTATGAAGTTAATTTCAAATTTCCCCAAAATAATAGCTATCTAAAATTTAATTTTTTTTTTAATTTCCATTCTGTCGTTATATGACCTTCATAACTTATTTAAAAGCATGTGTAGGTGGGGTTTCAGAAATAAAAAAAAAAATAAGTTTAATTTTAAAATGGAAAATTCTTCGAAAAATGTAATGATTCTAAAAATATTTAAATGTTAAAATATTTGAAAGTTTATTTAATTTGCTTGCTATCGTATTCATTTTGTTATTGTGTGATAAAGTTATTTAATTATCAGTCTATTTGTAGATTCTATATTATCATATTTCTAATTATAAAATGATGTAGCGAGAAAGACTTGCATTCATAAAATGACTCAGAATAACTTCACCATTACTAACACATGCACTGCAACCTTTAAAAATCTCTCTTAGAATACCCTTTTGATTTTTTGACTCTACAATGAACTTAATAACTTTGCATCCTTGAAAACAGCAATGTCCACATAAAAAAAAGCTGAAACAACAATTTTCGACAATGTCATCAGGCTAGCAGGCCCATTACACGGCCAAACAAACTAACCTCTGAAAAGCAATCAACACCTCCAACCCTGTTATCTTTGACAAAAAGGATGAAAAGTACACTTTTTTCGAGGATTTTTCTGTTTTCAAAAATAACAGAACAAAAATTCATATGACAGCCGAAACGGAAGGATATGCATAGAACGAAACGACGCAAAACGGAAACAGCACGTAGACATAGTGCGAGTTTCGCACAAAAATAAATGTCATGTTAGTCTGGTTTTTGCGGGGTAGGTACTAGGAACTGGCTCAGGCTTGGCTGCATTCGAAAGGCTTTATAGAAAAATGCTTTTAAATCGATTTCGGATTTTATTTTTTAAGCAAGTAGTTTTTCGCCTTAGTAGCCATGCACCACTACCAATATGCTGCGCTATACAGTACACCATACGATACCGACCGCCACGCCACCACTTCGATCAGAACAACCATTCCTAAAACCTTTACCAAGGAATCATCGTCATGTCATGTCAATCAGGAAAAGGTCTTAATGCTTTTGAAAGGGTGGACAAGTGAGGGACACATGATAGGATTGGAAAGCAGGAAAACTGATGGTTTATTTATAAGTTGTTGTTCTATTTGGCCTTTGCTGGCCTGACCGGGCCGAGGTGGGTTGGGCTGGGCTGCTAACCTTTATTTTTTCTTTTTTTCCTGTGAGTTGTTTACCAAATAAAGATTGAAGAAACAGCTTTCCACCGAAAAGGATGTTGTTTTGTTATTGTTAAGTAGATATAGGTAAGAAAAGATTAAATCCCTGAGTATACTTTTGATGAAGGACAATAGAGATGAAGTTGTTAAAGAAGATAGGTATATCTTATTTTTCTTCTCTTTATCATCTTTTTTTTGTTGACCCCTGCCCTAGACCATGAAATCAGGTGCGAAAAAGAATGAAAACCATTTTAAAGTCTCTCTATAGCAGGTACAAGTCGAGTATAGACCCAAAATGAGAGACAACAAGGAACAAAAAAAAAAGAATTTAATCTTCTAAAGTAATAAATTTACTTATACCATTAAAGAAACGGTACTTCAAAAGGATTATTTTAAGCAAAGAATGAAGTGATGATGGATCAAGGTAAATTGGATTTGTCCAATTGGGAAATTGTTCAATTCACTTTGATTGGAGAGTTTTTCAGAATTGAAAATATACAAAAAAAAAACAGAATTCGCATAAAATATTCGATGTCTAAGGCAGATCAAGAATCATTCTAAAGAGTGATAAGAATGTTTTTTTTTCAAAAGGCAAAGAAGACGGAAAAGAAAAAGAAGAAAAAACAAAAAAAACTTGAAGAGGGTTTTATTTTTCGTCGATAAGCACTTTATAATTGAGTTGAGAACTTTTCAACTAAAAGATATGGTTAAAGGCTTCCTCCTCCAATATACAAAGGTAGGAAAGGGAGGGGGGCATTAGAATGTAGAATTTCAGTTAACATTATGGTATTGAGATAGTAAGAAGACGTATTTGAATCAATGTTACAATTAAGATAAGTTGGATATCAATTCCTTAACAAAAAAAGTGGAGAAATTGTTATTCTTAAGACCTTATTTTCAGTACGATTCGTAACTTCCCATTAGTTACCTTAAAAGATTAAAAATGTTGTTTTTGACTGTCATGCCGGATTTTAGTTTAAGGAAAATTTACAATCAATCATCAATCATAAGGAAATTTTGAAAAATAGACATATTCAGTAATATGTATTAAAAATTTTGATTTTTGATATAAAAAACTGTCGATTGAATATTTCTAAAAATGTTTCCAAATGTTGACAAATAAAAGTAAGTCTATAAGGCCATACAAACATTGTTTTATACTTAAGGTGGCGCCACAGTCCTGTGTGAACTAGGGCCCCACTCAACAAACTTCTACATCTTGCTCGGTCTCTAGCTAAATGTCTTCAGTTTGGCGCTTCAAGTAGGGTGGGGTTACTTGGTGTGGGTATGAATTCGAAGAATTTACGGGCCGGAGCATTGATTTCCATGCGCTCTTCGTGAGCCAGCAATCTCGTTCGTTGGACTCTTAGTCTTTTGGCTAAGTGGCTAAGTCTATGTCACGTCGCTCCTCCCCTCCCCTTCTATGCATACGGGGCTGTAGATCACACGAAGAAATTTTCTATCAAAACGCCCCAATGTACTTTCATCCACTTTTTCCATAGTACATGCTTCTGTACGTATAGCAGGACGGGAATGATGAAGGTCTTATATAGCAACACTTTGGTCCTTCGAAAGAGAGCTACTCAATTCCTTTCTAAGCCCAAAGAAATAGCGGTAAGCAAGAGTTATTCCTCTCTTGATGCTGTTATTTTCTGTATTCATAGCGGAGCCTAGGAAGTCGAAGTCCTTAACTACCTCAAAGTTTCGTCGGTCAATGGAGTTTTTACCGAGACGTCGATTTTGTAAGTAATTTCTTGACGACAGCATGTACTTTGTTTTGCCCTCATTAACAATTAAACCCGTTTTTGCCGCCTCTGCCTTAATACTTGCAAAAGCCATTTTAACATCACGCTTCCAATTATATCAATGCGATCAGCATATGCAAGTAATTGGACAGACTTTTAAAAGATAGCGAGAAAGTACTATCCCATCCTTACTTTCACCTTCTTCCACAGTTTAGCAGCGTATAGTTTATGATTTTTTGTTGGCATACAGGCCAGCTATTTTGGCACTAAGTGAAACCCAAGTAGGTGAGGATTCTGATCCTGCTGAATTTTTTATTCATGGGTATAGCTTGGTGCCTTTATTCTTTTCCCATCATGGCCTCGCCATATACATTAGGAATGATGTTGCTTATCAGCTCTTACCACACTATGGTCTTTGCACCAATTCCTTTTTTAATAATATGTTATTTAAGTTCACCGTAAATAGGCAAATCATTCAATACTGCTTCCTTTATCGAAGCCCTAATTTAGACAGAGTATCAACTTCTCGTGAATTTGATGCTTTGTCTGATTCCATCCAAAGAATTGTTTCGTCCTATCCTTGCACTGAAATCGTTGTTACGGGTTTCAATGTACACAATTCTTCATGGCTTCAACATTCAGGCCAGATAACACCCGATGGAGTGTGTGCAGAAATCTTCGCTGAGTTGAACCACCTAACTCAGCTGGTTAACGAACCCAACCGAATATCGGACGTTGAAGGTCGAGCGGAACACACTCTTGACTTGTTTCTTACCTCTGACCCTGATAAGTACACTGTTAGTGTTCTATCTCCTCTAGGCACATCTGACCATTGTGTTATATCAGCAAATTTCAGCAAAGAGAACCGTTTGGCAATACGCGAAAGCCAACTGGGACGCACTAAATAATTACTTCAGGATCTTTAACTGGTCACTATGCTTACTCGATAGTGACGTTGACGCCAGCGCTGATATGATAACAAGTTTAATTCTCCTGGGAATGAGAACTTTTATACCGAACATTGTTAAAAGTATTAGACCCAAGGAAAACGCACGGTTTGATGCGAGCTGTAAAGAGGTTATTAAGGTCAAAGAGGTAAGTTTCCGTTGCTATAAAGCCAACCGTACTGAAGAAGCCGGAAAAAATTCAAACAAGCCAGGAAGGCGGACCAAATTTTTACATGACCAAAAGTTAAGTCAAAAAATACTGCAATCTCCCAAAGGCAGTAACAATTTTTGGTCATTTGTAAAAAACATGAGAAATTCATCTTCTTCATCGGTTCCTACGCTCGTTCTTAATGACACTCCATTTGTTACCTCTTTAGAGAAAGCTAATCAGTTCGCCGCCAATTCTACGCTGCCAGTGAGTGTTATGACTCCTCCTGTACTTGAGCGAGTTAGTAATCATATGGGACCAATCTTTTTTCACACTCGTACTGTGTCAAGAGTCCTTTGTGATTTAAACACACATAAATCCGCTGGTCCGGATGGTATCCCCGCTTTTGTTCTGATGAGGTATTCTTCATCGCTAGCAAAACCACTGCGTAAGCTTATTCATCTGTCCTACTCCTCAGGTCTCGTTCCGAGAGGATGGAAACCGGCATTTGTCCAGCCTATTCCCAAAAAAGGCAAATCTTCCTCAACTTATTCTAACTAACTACCGATTGCACTTACGTCCCTTCTTTCCAAGGTCATGGAAACGCTGATTAATTATCAGCTCAAGAAATATCTTGAAGATCGAAAGCTTCTTAATGACCGACAATATGGCTTTCTTAGCAATAGGTCCATTGGTGATCTCATGGTTCATCTCACCGAACAGTGGAACAAATCTTTACATAGTTTTGGAGAAAGTAAGATAGTAAAGCACGAGATATTTCAAAAGCATTTGATGGGGTTTGGCATCAGGCTCTCGTATCGAAAATGCGTGCTTTCGGTTTTCATGAATCCCTCCTTCATTGGATTAGTAATTACCTTTCGCATCGTTCAATACAAGTTGTATTAGATGGATTCAAGTCTAAAAACCACAAAATAAATGCTGGTGTGCCCCAAGGCTCTGTTTTATCTCCAACACTCTTTCTCATTTTTATTAATGATCTCCTGTCTGCAACATCAAATCCAATACTTTGATTCGCTGACGATAGTACTCTAAGCTTTTAATATTCTTTTTCAGACTCACATCCCTCTTCTTCGGATATGGAACTGCTCATTAAATTCCAATCTTATAATAATATTATAACCGTTTGACGAATTTCTCAAAGTATCTCCCAGTTGTGCCTTGGGTCTGGAAACCTGAAGTGCTATCTTGGCTGCAACAAGGTAGTGGTCCGAGTCGATTTTAGCTCATCGGAAAGTTGGGACAACCATGATGCTGGAAGCTTATGTAGAGTCGATCGTAAATTGATCAATCTGGTTGACAGTAGATTGATCTGGAGAACTCCAAGTTCCTTTGTGGATGTTGAGGTGTGGATAACTAGTACTGACTACGATAGCTTTTTTCCCCTCAGAAAAATTAATGAGCTTTATTCTGTTATCGGAAGTGTTCTCGTAAACGCTGTTTTTCCATTAGCATTGTCAGGAAGTGAGGCTGTCACACGACCTTCAACCTGAATGACAAGGTCCTTGAGTTAACTCTAAGGCTAAGAGCCGGCAATTTTTCTCCTTCGGCCTCTGCTTCGAATATGTCGTAGTAGCCCTATAAGGTGTATAGTTCAACCTAAATGGAATTGTATATAGGCCCCCGTTGATTCCATCTTAGGAATTCCTGGATGAAAGGAGAGGAGCCTTAGTGAAAATACTTTTTGGTTTGCTACCCCCAACAAAATTTCCAATGGGGTTGGAACTCAATCTCCAATTGAGGCGCTAGGCACCCGATGTTCAACACTGGAAGGTGAGAGTAGGAGTTGATAGGCAGAGGTGGGTTTTAAGAAAAACATGTGGACGCTTGTGTCCTCTTCAATGCACATGTTTGCCATTTGAACATCCGAGTTTAGGTTCACACTCTCATGGATTTAGACTTTATCTACCTATAAACGTCAAGAAATGTGAAGATTTTCATTTCAGCAAATCGGACTGATTACCATTATTACCGTGGAAGTAAAAAAAGAAGCCAAAGTGAGAAGCACATCAGTACCTTTGACAATTTTGTGACCAAAGGTTTTGACTAGTAATTCAAATTATTGCCATTTAAGAACTTCGAAACGTTAAGGTGTTTTTTTGTCTATGCGTTAACATTTTGTATGTTTTTGAACTTCGCCGGTTATTATACAATTGCACTCAATTATGCGCAAGTTGATTAAACTATTCGTTCTCAAGATAGTCACAAAATTTTCGTGAGATATTTGAGGCCAGCCAAACTTCTTAAAGACTTTGAAATCGTTTCTGCATTATTTGAAGTCGATATTTCTTGTAAGAAGGCGATACAAATTTTCTCGAATATATTAACTAACTTCAAAAACGATATGTTAAGGTTCTAAGAACCTTGAAATGCCGAGAAATTTCAATATCTTTAATTCAAAAAAGTCAAATCGAATTGTGAACTAAATTATTGATTATTGTCGTTTTTGCTCTGAAAATAATCTTTGAACATTTTTTATATTGAGCTGTGTTTCCGCCAATGCAGCGTAGCGTCTTTATGACCTATAGTTGCTGTCTCATAGTAGAGAATTTTAACATTTGAGCCGATTCAGTGCTTTTGGTTTCTCACTGTGCTATAAACTAATGGCATTTTAGTAATAATAGCTTTATCCAAAAAACACTGGCCCAAATTTCTGTAACGATGTTTTTGAAGAAATTGTCTTATTTCGTGTTCATTTATATTTTTCCCTATACTGTCATTTAGTTACAAAATATTACACTTCTTTATGATCGAATATGTGAAATAAGTGCATAGTTCATGGAATTGTTGCTTCACATTTATTTTGCAGAATGTAGAAATTTAAAAAAAAAACCAAGCCAAGAGACTTCAATTTAATTTTGTATTATATAAATAAAATAAATAAAAAGATTGTCACAAAACAATTTTGTGCAACGAAAAATAACGTTTTTAACATCTGCTAAAATTTTGAGAAAAATCAAATTGATAGTTTTTTTCATAAAACCAAAAAAAAAAACATTACTCAAAGTTGGTAAAAATTTAATTTCGAATCAATTAGCTTTTCAAAAACTTGAGATTATGGCTGCAAACTTATTTTGAGTTATAAGAAATATTGTTTTCAAAATTTGGTAAATTTTTGAGAAAATGGAATTAACAGTTTTTTTACAAAAAATAAAAACCTAAACAAAAAAAATTAATAAAAGTTGTTAAAAATTGATTTTGGACTCAAATATGTTTTCAAAGCTTAGAGATATTATCTTTAATATTTAAAAAAAACATTGTTGTCAATATTCAGTTAAATTTTGAGAAAAATCGAATCAACAATTTTTTACTAAGAACCTACAAAAATTTCCAAAAGTTGGTACAAATTGATTTTCAATTCAAATATCTTTTTAGAACTTTGAGATATTGGCTTCCAACTACTTTTATCTTTTAAAAAATATTGTTGTCAACATTTAATAAAATTTTGAGTAAAAACTAATTGATAGATTTGTTTTTAATGAAAACCTAAAAAATTAAAAACATTGTGTTTAAACCTTTTTATATTTTTTTCTAAAAATCCAAAAGTTCGTTTTTCCATTAAAAAATAAAATCTAAAAAAATAGTATGCAAATTTGGTAAAAACTGATGTTCGGTTCTTGAAATCTCTCAAATTAATTTCATTCCTCTTATTCGTAAAAATTTAGGAAATGCTACTAAAATTGGTAAAAATTTGTTTTCGACTAAAATTCTATTTAACAAAACTAGATTTTGAAACTAATTCAACTGACAACTGTTTTAAGCCAACACGAAAACCTACAAACTTTTAAGCAGGACAAATCGACAGACAGGATAGGAAAGTTATCAGTTTGGGTCGCATCCCAGCCTCTTTTTATTTTAACAATATAATGCGGTGATACGGTGCGACCATTAAAAAAGGGGAGAGGGTTTTAAAGGAAGTGTCGGTAAATATTTGTATTGAATTCTTGAATATTGGCATGACTGCCAAAACATAGTATAGTAAGGCATTTAACATTCGCATAGTACGGTTAATGAACGAATCTCTGGACATGACAGTACGCCGGAAGTTGGGCTAGAGGGTATACTGATGAGCATTCCTAGAAGCGCCAGTATTACGGTTGTACTGGTATAGGGGATAAATGCAGCTGGCTATTTCTCTAGAGCTTAAACCGTTAAAATAATAGTACGATGTTCACGAGACTCAAGTAAACCAATGATGATATTATCACTTATCAATTTAAAAGCTCTACTTTCAAAAATGTCCAAGAGGCTGAAGTAATTGCAAAAGCACCATCAGAAGGCTAGGAAAACTTCGCGTAAGGTTAATCAAACATTTTGTGGCTCGTTTGCCAACATCCGTTCATACATAATTGTTCAACAATTTTCGAAGTGTTAAATTTCATGATTTTGAAAAAAGGAGACCCTCTAAACTGCACCAACTATAGAGGCATCATACTTCTTGACATCGCTTACAAAATCTTCTCTGCCGTAATATGTGAACATCTAAAGCCCATCTTCAAGAACCTAAAAGACCAGGACAGTTGACAGTCGATCAAATATCTACATTACAGCAGATCCTGTAACAAACCCAAGAACATAAAATCGACACCCAACATCTTTTCATCGATTTCAAGGCCACATTTGACAGCAGCTAAAGAAATGAGCTGCTTCATTAAACGGTTAAACGAAACTTAACGGAACCTTTCAATACGAAAAAAGCTTCAGACAAAGTGATGTTCTGTCATGCAATTTCCTTATCATCGTCCTTGGAAGAATAGTGCAGAGCTCCCACGTCAACATTAGATGCACTATTTTAGGCTAGTGACATTGACATAATCGGAAGAATTCAGCGAAATGTCAATATGGCTTTTGTCAGTATAGATGTAGAGGTGGCAAGAATGGGTTTAACAGTTGAGGGCAAAACAAAGTACATACTGTCATCAAGAAAGGACCTAGAACACTGATGTCTCAGTGAAAACTACACTATCGACAGACGTAACTTCGACGTTGTCAAGGACTTCATCTACCTAAGCTGTACTTTCTATTTAGAAAACAATACCGGCGATGACATCAAACGAAGAATTACTCTTTCTACCCGCTGTTTCTTTGGGCTAAGAAAGCAATTGAGTAGCAAAGCAATCTCTTTAGGGACCAAAGTGTCACCAAGGCCCTCATCATCCCCGTCCTGCTATACGGTGCAGGAGCATGAGCTATGACAAAGAAGATGAAAGCATTTTGGGCCGTTTCAAAGGAAAGTTCTACGGTCCTGCATGCATAGAAGGGAATTGGAGGAGGAGATGGAACAATGAGCGGTACGGGCTGTACATCGATGTAGACATAGCCAGCCAGAAGGGTAAAAGTAGAAAGACTGAGATGGCTAAGTCACGTCGAGCGCATATGGAAACCAATGCTCTGCTTCAGAAAGTGACTTCAGCCAACTTGGAGCTCCAAACAGCAGACATCTAGCTAGGGACCGAGCTATATAAAATACCTAGTTTACACAGGAATGTAGCACCACCTTAAGAAAGTAAGTAAGTAAATTCCGCGCTGTTTTTTATTCCCCTTTTAAAGATAATGGTTGATTCTGAATTTCATGAGCTTTTCGTATTTTTCCGTTGCAGTTCCTGATGGATGTGAGTCTGATAACGATTATGAAAAGCCAAGAGTACTATTTTCAGCAAAAAAACGTTTTGGATTAGAAGTTCTAGACATTAGATCATTAATACAAATAATAAATCGTGTTGGAAATAGAACAGAGCTCTGGGGTACCCCAACATTGTATTGAACGATCCAAAAGGTAGTTTCTTATCCAATGAATGAGGAATTTAACTAAGCTAGAGGCACGCATTTTCGATAAGAGGGCCTTATGCCAAGCCCTATATCAATTTATTTTAAAATATGTTACAATAATTTCACATTATCCAAAATGATATGCTAACATTTGATCCACTTTTCGGTGAGATGAATCTCAAATCACCACTTCACAAATTGCAAGACATTAAAGACATACTTCCGGACATTTCTTGAAGTAATAAATAATCAGCCATGGCAAAGAAAGGACGCAAGTGCAATCAGTTAAAAATAAGAGGGTGATTAGAAACACCTCTTCAGAACAATAGCGGGGACACGATCTGTAAATTTCGAATATAGGCGTTGCAGGCCTTTTTTGAATTGCTCGAACTTGTTCCGGCTTGCCTCTGTAGGCTTTATAGCAACAGAAACTTAATGTTCTAAACATAATAAACTCCTTAAAAGCTGAAACAAAACCATGCATTTTCATGAGGTCCGATGCTATTAACCCTGTTGGGGATAAAAGTTCTAATTCCCATTAGAATGAAGCTTCTGAGGAAGTATAGTGACCAGTTAAATATCTTAAAATGTTTATTGTGACCATTTGCTTTCTCGTATTACCAAGCGAATCTCTTATAAGAGACATGTAAAAAACAAGAGGTGAATTTGCCGTTATTAGACAATGGTTAGATGTGTCTTGAAGAGATAGAACACTATAAGTGCACTTATCACGGTCAGAGGTAAGAAACAATTAAAGCATGTTTTCTGCTCGACCATCCATGTCCGATATTCTTGTACGTTTCTTGACCAGCTGCGTTACGTATTTTAACTCAGCGAAGATCCAAGAACACACTCATTCGGGTGCTGTCAGACCCGAATGTTGAAGCCAAGAAGAATCGGGTACATAGAAACCACCTATAACAAGGATGGAGTCGAACTAGGTAACCGAAATAATTTTTTCGAAAAAGAGGCGTTGTATCAACTCAAATTCTTCAAAATAGGTGTGACCAAAAACTTGAGTACCATAAGACAAACAATTGTTATTGATTGCTTGGAAAACTCGCTATTTAGATCCTAAGTCTATGTTCTTGTTTGAGAAGAAAGTTGGCTACATTGTGTTGAGAACTACTTTAGCTTCTTTACTCTTATGCTGAACATGTTTAGTGAAGCTACCGTTAGCAGACATCAACACTCCCAGATATTTGAATTCCTGTACTATTTCAATAGGTTCTTTGTAAAGGAACAACCTTTCTTCGATAAAGTCGATAAAGCAAGCATACATCTTCTTTTTCTGTTGGATAAATTTGTTAGCAAAATTATGGTCAACCGTTGAAACGCCTTCACGAAAACCAGCTTAAAACATACTTAAGCGATTGTTTGATTCTACCCAATTGATAAGTCTTTTGTAAAGGATTCTAGCAAATACTTTTCGAATGGAATTTAATATTGAAATACTTCTTTAATTCTCAGGTTAGCTACCATCACCTTTCTTAAATATTGAAAAAATAACAGCTTTATTGAAACTCGACTATTAAAGAAACAATATATTACTTGTATTCTAAAGATGAGTTTTTAAGAAATTCAACGGTAATGTCATCAATTTCTGGAGTCTTATTGTTTTAAAAATTCTCATTGAAAGTTTTTGTATAATGGGTCCGATTTGTCAAATTGAAAATTTTGACATTTCTCGACGTTTCAAGGTCCCTAGAGTCAAAATAAAAGATTTTTAGAAAGATGTCTGTGCGTGCGTTTGTACGTTCGTGACGTTTTTTTCGTCGTCAGCTCAAAAGAGATATCGATTTCAAATAAATTTACATAAATAAATAAACAGATAATAAAGCAGAAAGATGCAGTAAGGGCTCTCAAGAAAATTGCATGGGTGGTTTTTTTACTATAGCAGTTTGAAAAAAGGTGAACATTTTGGTTAACCACAAATATCTCATGAACCAAAAACTCTATAGACTTGAATTAAATTTCCTATAATATATTGTAACGTGATATCAAAGAAGTATATTTTTTGAAAAAAATAAATTTAACCGTTTTTTTATAAACCAAAAAAACTGAAAAAAAATTTGTCACCTCTAAAATTTTACGATTAAAATATGATGTTATCTCCAAAACAATTTTTTGCAACGAAGAATAATGTTTTTGACATCTCATAAAATTTTTAAAAAAATCGAATTGACAGTTTTTTTACAATAAATAAAAACCTACAAAAAAAAATAATAAAAGTTGGTAAAAATTGATTTTCGACTTAAATATATTTTCAAAACTGTGAGATAATAGCTTCTAACTAATTTTTGCTTATAAGAAATATTGTTTTCAACATTAGGACAAATTTTGAGAAAAATCGAACAGCTTTTTTAAAAAATAAACACCTAAAAAAAATGTATAAAAGTTGGTAAAATTTTACTTTCGACTCCAATAGCTTTTTAAAAATAGTCCGTTTTTTCATAAAAAATAAAATCTACAAAAAATAGTACGCAAATTTGGTAAAAATTGGTACGAGTACATATAGACAAACTTTTAAGCAAGACAAATCGACAGACGGGATGGGAAGTTATCAGTGTGGGTTCCAGTTCATCAAGGACTTTTACAGAATCAAGCAATTCATCAGCTGTGTCTGGGCAAGCATAATGAAACGAGTGTAAGTCATCTTGACATGTCAACAAGGATCGGAAATTTGATGCCAGAAGTTCAGCTTGTAATACGCGATTGTTTCTACCCAACTCCCGTGCATTATACCAAACATTTTTTGAATCCTTATAAAGACTATATTGTGGCAAGAGCTGATAAAACCTATTTCACTGTCATAACAAGTTCCTATTGGAAAACACTTTATAAAAGTTTTAAAAACTATAAATTTTTTTCATCGAAATATCGGACGGTTAGATTAACAATGAAAAGTTACAAAGTGACCATTTTTTAAACATAAATGCAATTTAAAAGCTGTACATTCAAGGACTTCTTTAACTTCTTATATATAAAAACATAATTATAATAAATAAAATTAACAAAAACAACATTTAATGAAAATGTATGTTGTCGAAATGTGGAATAAAATCAATTACCAACATACTCGTAGTTTAAGAAAATTTTGAAAAACAATTAAAAACAATAATTAGGACATGATAAGACTTAATTCAATACCAAACATAATCTTCTATAATAAATATGTAAATTAAAAAAGGATATTATTGTTTTTCTAATTGTTATCACCCAGCAGCTGTTCTTTTTCTCCAACTTCTGAACACTTAATAGCAGCACCCAAGTTTTATGTCACATCCATAAAAAACATAAGACATAAGAGTCGTATCTACCAACCTAACCTGTCCTTCGAAACCAAGAGTGTTCTAAAGCTCACGTTCCATTTTTGTTTTATTATTTTTCAATAAAAAAATACTCACCAATAAAGATACGAGCGACACGGATGGACGTGAGACAAAAGCAAGAAGTGTCAAAATTGTTTACGATTCGCCTGTTCGGTTGTCATAAACTATTACGTTTCCCTCATTGAAAGCAGAGAAAAATATTTCTAAAACAAACAACCCCAGAAGAATAAGAATAAGAAGAAGTGTGAATATAAGTTGAATAAACTAAATAAACGCTATCAACTGTCAATAATAGCTAATTTCAAGAAGTAAGAAAAGAAAACGTATTTTTACGACATTCCCATAAAAGCATAATATGAGAAGTGAAATAGAATATGTGCTGTGGAAGAATATATGTACATGTATTTCTTCATCCTCGCGATTTAGGATCGTAAAGTTTTTTCTATTGTTCAAGGTGGTAATAATCGTATAAATCATCATTTCAATTACATAAAACCCCACGTCGCGTCAGTTCTACCCTCACAACAAATAGAACATATCTAGAAGCAGCACCAGCTTCGATGAAAATAGAAATGGTGGCGTTTTCGTCATCATTGCCTATACCACTAACTCGCAAGGATGAACGAAACGCAAACTATTCAAAAGGATACAACTCTATACCAGCTAACACCGAACCGCGGCGCAAAAACATCACACATGACATTGCCTGCTGCCTAAACGGAAGTGACGAGAGGTACTCGACAAGGAATAAATGATTCTCTGAAACCCATAAAATTTGTTGATTTAGCAAACGCGCTTTTCCATCAACGATGACGACGACGACGCGCTACTACAAGGACGACGACGCGACGTACGTCGAACCTCAATCGTATAGCGTAACGTACGTAGGTCCTTTTCAAAACGAAAACGAAGTAGTATGACAATTTCAAATACCGCTGAACTTCTCTATCAGCTATCAGCTCAGTGAAGGATAGGAAAGGAATCAAACACGCGGGTCTAGGCACGGGCAGGTTCGTTGATACCAAAGAGGAAAGCTCAAACATAGCAGAGATTCCAAACTTGTGTCATCATCATTTCGACAAAAAACCATACCAAGGCACTAAACGTTAGCCCCTCACTCACGAGACACGACACACGTAATGTGTGAAGGAGCAAAATTCCGATTCGTGACAAACATTCTTATATCTATGTATGTGTTTATACCTATAGTATAGCTACATGTTTCAATCCTGTGCTCTGCTATCAGTCATCGTTTGTGTTCTTATCCCGCGGGCTGTTGTTGGGATAGTTGAATGATATCTGATTGCCGTATATTTCTATTGTTTGATTCAATGTGAATGCGTTAGCAGAAAATTCTCCGGAATAAGGGATTGGTATTTTGTTTGTATACGTATAGAGAACGCGAATAGAATTTAGAAAAAAACACTCACATACACGCCCACAAATTTTCCAAAACTTCTCTCCCTTTAGGAGGATTTTTTTCAATTGAAATTCGTATTTTATTAATGTCTGTTTGAAGGCTTTTCAATCAAATTTCATATCATCAATGTTTTTCAAAAAGTTTTAAATAGAGATAAGCCTCTGAGTGTTGAACGTCGCGTCGTCTTTGTTATTTTGAAATCGAAAAACGATGGTTTTGTGTACCTGCATGTGGAAAATATCTCGTTAGTTGAAAACATTGCCAAACTTAAAAAACAGCTTACAATTTAATTGCTTACTAAAAGTTCTAAGGTCCAAGTACAATGGTAGTATTTTCGTTTTTGGGGTAATTTTAGTTGTAACACTTAACTGTTTTTTTTTTTTGAGGTATAAGACTTTTAGTTGTTTGCTTTCAAGTGATTTATAAACTTCCCATAGTAAACTATAATAAATTATAGTAAACGGTCCGATTTGTAGAATTGAAAATTTTAACATTTCTGGACGTTTCAAAATCAAAATTATTTATACGTACGTTCGCGAAGATTTTTTCGTCGTCCATAGCTCAAGAAGCAAGAGAGATATTGACTTCAAATAACTTTTGTCTTACAAATAATAATGCAAAAAAATCAGAAAGGACTCTCAAAAAAATTGAAAGTGTGGTTTTTCTTCTATAGCAATTTAAAAACAAGATCAAAATATTGGTTAATCAAATTTTTGGAATAAAATCAAATTAACGATTTCTTTTATAAGTCAAATAAATGTCACCTGGAATATTTTAACCATAACATTTTATGCAACGAAAAATAACGTTTCTGACTTCTAGTCAAATATAAAAAAAAATCATATTGGCATTTTTTTTTATAAAAAAATAAAAACCTAAAAAACATTGCTAAAATTCTAATATCTTTTTCAATAATTTGAGATATTGGCTTAACATTAATGTTATCCCATTGAAAATTTAGTTTTCAACATTTATTAGAATTTTGAGAAAAATCAAATCGATTGTTTTTTTTTTTGCAAAAATAAAAGCCTAAAAAAAAATCTTTCTAAAAGTTGGTAAAAATTTATATTCAACATAAATATCTTTTGAAAAATTTAGAAACTACGGCTTCAAATCAATTTTATCTTATTAGAAACATTGTTTTTACTATCCGGTTAAATTTTGAGAAAAATCAAAATGACGGGTTGGTTTTTTACTAAAAAATATCGTTAACAAAAATAAATTTTGAATTCAAACTATTTCATCATAATTATACAAAATATTGTTTTTAATTTAAAATTTTTTTGAAATAATAGAACTGACAACTTTTTTTTAACATAATTGGAAAACCTACAAACCTTTTAAGAAACACAAATCCACAAACGGGATGAGTAGTTATGAGTGTGGGTCGTATCCCAACCTCTTTTCTAAAGATTGCCGTTGATTGAACGTTACGAACAGTGCAGGAAAATAAGTGTAGTGACTAAGTTCATTGAGGGAATATATTCCCATATAATTGGTAACTAAATCCACTTAAGTAATTTGCCTGCCGACATTCCTCATCAAACCAGGGGTTCCTTGTTGGTGGTTGCTTGAAACCCAGTAAGTCAGAGGCGGCTTCTCTGATTGCATCTTGGCAACGTTTCCACTGGTTTTCGATACATTGTGTTGGTGGCAGAGAACTTCGAGAGAGGTTACTTGTAACTCGGTCGGAAAAGGATTTGGCGATCTCTGGCGATTGTAGCCGTTCGACCTTGTATCTTCTCCCAGCACCTCCCTGTTTTGCTTTGGGTCTGGAAACACGAAGTGCTACCTTGGCTACAACGAGGTAGTGGTCCGAGTCGATGTTAGCTCCTCGGAAAGTTTGGACATCCATGATGCTGGAAGCCTGCCTGGCGTCGATCGCAATGTGGTCAATCTGGTTGACGGTAGATTGATCTGGACAACTCCAAGTTCCTTTGTGGATGTTGAGGTGTAGAAAACGCGTAATGGCTACCATGACGTTTCGCCCCGCAGCAAACTCTATGAGCCTGAATGCGTTGTCGGAAGTGTTGTCATGCAGGCTGATCTTCCCGATTATTCCAAGAAAGATGTCGTAACTTCCTAGCTTGGCATTAAAATCGACCAGGACTATTTTAATATCGTAGCTAGGACACTGCTCATATGTTTTGTCTAGGAGTCTGAAAAACATAACTTTGGTGCTTTCGACTTTCTCTTCTGTGGGGGCGTGCGCGCATATCATGCTAATGGTGCCGAATTTAGCCTTGATGGTCATGAGGCACTCATTGGTGCACCTAAAGCTTAAGACTTCTGGCCTTAGTCTGGCTCCAATGACGAAGTCGCATCTAAATTAGCGCTATTGCTTTTCGTGGTAGCAGTCACCATAGTAACTATCGCAGTTTTTCATCCTCTTTTTGCCCGGCCCATCCCATCTTATTTACTGGATGGCGCTGATGTCTGCTTTATAGCGGTCTCAGTCCTCCGCTAATTCTTCGGCTGCACGAGGTCTGTTAAAGGACCCAAAATTCCACGTGCATATCCGAAGTTCGTTGTCCTTAATTCGTTTGCGTTTGTTGCCAACAGTAAATCCGTCCGTATCCGAGGCTTGCTGGTGCTTTGCAACTATGAAAGCTTTAACGTGGCCAATAAGTCACCCCGGCGGCACAATCCCCAACCTGGAGGGCCAGATCCTGAGTATAACTTCAAGGATGGGGAGCCGGATAAAACCGCTCCTTATAGGCCCGTGCTCCGAATAAGTCGAAGAAGCCCAATAAGGTGTTCACAAAGTAGTTCAACCTTCCTGGAATTGTAGACGTCAACGTTGATTCCATCTCGGGAATTCCTTCGCTGCCGTCTGGATAAGGAGAGGTGCCTTAGTGGAAACACCTCTCCAACCCTGTCTGGTTTGCTGCGCCAACAACTTTCAACTGGGGTTGGAAAATAATCTTTAGTTGAGGTACTAGGCACCCGATGTTCACCACGGGGAGGCGAGAGTAGGAGACAGTGGTAGGTTTTGAGAAAAACGTGTGGACGCTTGTGTCCTCTTGAATGCACATGTCTACCATTTGAACATCGACAGTAATAAATAAATTGGCTGACAACACTCAACCATTTCTGTGTGCGAGTACTGTTGTCAGGGATGGAAGGGACCTACAGTTTTAAGCCGAACCCGAACGGCAAATTAGAGAAAGCACTTTTCGTGACAAGAATTACTATTGGAGAATTTGTCAATTTCTCGCAAGAGGCAGTACCCGCGAAAAAAACTTTAGGTGACAAAGGCAGGGATCGAACCCAAAACCTCTCGCATGACAGTCTATCGCACTTACCATCATAACACGGGTACTACACATCGATAAGTTAGCAATAATTCAATACTTGAAATATGTGATAATTCGACACATTGACGGCATAGAACCTCAATTATGCCTCAGCATAGTCAAAAGTTTGGACTATCGGATGGACCCGTGGCGAATTTGCCTTCAAGATCATTTGATTTAAAGTTAACGTCGTCGTTTGACTATTTTTTTTGGGGATATTTAAGGATGCGTCTATAAAATCAGTCTCGGATTTAGAGGTCCAGAGGCTTCGGGTCAATAAAGAAGCGGAGGCATCCTTGCCCCAAATTATTTTCAAAATAAAGTAAACCTTTTTTTCACTCGAGTTTTTCAATAAATAATTTATTGTGAAACCAAAGTGGATTCCTTTATTTTTGAACAAACACATTAAATATAAACGGAAAAAAGAATTATCTAAAATTAAATTTTAGGGTTAACGAACGGAAACTTTCGAGCTTTTTTCGCCGAAAAATCGTTGATGTTTTCATTGAAACCCAGTTCTCGGAGTAAATCGCTTTCAATGCTCAGGAGAAAGAGCTTCATTTGACGGTTTTGTCCCATAGTTTCTCGAAGCCTATTTTTTATAATTTTCATTTTTGAAAATGAGCGCTCTCCAGTGCAATTTATTACCTTCAAAACCAAATGTAGCTCTGAAATTTTGATTTTCCAGAATTTGGTAGTAAAAACGTTCCGGCGATTGATCTGTTCCATAGTCCTTTTCCTTTTTGTATGAGTCAATTAAAGACACAAATTGAACCATCCGGATACACTTTCACCACTACCTTTGTTGCAGCGTGCAAATTTTCAGCATCCATCTCCTCTATGTGATTCAGGAATACAAATCTCGAACGTATAGCTCATAGACATGCAATCTTTCAGTAAGAGAAACAGATAGTTGGTCATTCAGTGGGATGATGGCAGGTTTGCGTCTTGTGCTTTCCCTTAATCGAACGGATTCAACCTCACATTTCTCTTTCTGGTGCGGGTGCGTGATTGTACATATTCATCAGTATGGGATATTTTTTTCGCTACTTTCGTCGTTTTTATCAAAATCATTTCGTTTGGATTCCACGAATTATTTCAATGATTCTAGTGCACGCATACCCGATTCAAGAATCATTTTTAGGTCTATAGCAACATCTTGTTTGTAGCGTTGAATCGCTCCAAGACAGCGTTCCAAAATGTTACAAACAAAGCGGTTTCGATACCACTCATCTTCTGTAAAAGGTGCGTTGCTTCATTCCTCACCATGTACCTATTTTTGCTCTTTATTGAAAGAAATGCTGGTAAGAACTTCTTCGATTTCCAAATAGCCGTTGACTAAGGCTTTCGTAGCTGCAGCTCATCAAGAGCACCGAGTGTCGCTGAGCTTTTTTAAGACTAAAAACTGGCCGCTTTTCTTCTCCGATAATTTCTCAATAATAATTCATCTTTCCACGAATTGAAGAATACCAATTCTTCAGCAATTAATTTGTATTGACAAATGTACATATATAAGAAAAAAAAAAATTGGCGAGTCACGGAATCGAATACCTATCCTCCAAGCCGAGGTTGCGGGCCATTAACCAATTGAGGTACTCCCTCAAGATGGGTAGTGAATTGGAAGTGCTTCTTTATCGAAGCCATTTGAGATTTTGATATTTCACTGATTGCCTGATTGGATTGAACAAATATTGACCAATGATTTTTGTCATTTAAGATTAATATAATGTAGCATGTTTGTCCAAAGTACTGTAGGCTGAAGGTAAAGGTACACAATAAAATACATATCACATTAAAAGATGTTTACTAGTGTTTATAAGTTGGAATTTGAAACAAACATTTTCCGAAGTCTCTATTGTGGGGGCCCTCGTTTCTGGGGGCCCCAGGGCTTCCGCCACCGTTGTCCTCCCCTAAATCCGGACCGGTGTAAACTTAATACATAAAAAACCTGAGGTTATACATAAAAGATTTCTATTTGATTTTTCCACAATATGTGCAATGAATATTTAATTGTTTTTTAAGATATATTGTAAAAAGGATAATTTCAACTATAGACCATTTTGCTCAATTTCGATGCATTCCTGGACTTTTTGAAAGTTTATTTTTGTGTCTTCGTTTCTTCAGTGTGTACTTTCCTAAACATTGGTCCAAAAAAATGTTGCATCCTTATGTAACTTTATGTATACAAGAAGCTCCTAAACTTTGATAATACTATTACATATAAATTCCCACGTTTTACTTTGGTCTCCTTTAAAGTATTCACCGAAGAGCGTTCAGAATGATTGTTTGCAATAAAACAATTAACTTATATAAATCGCTTGAAAACGTTCGTAGCTAATAATGTCAGTTGACTATTTAACCCTTATTTTCTGAAATTTTATCAGATTTTGCTCTATTAAAATAACCAGTTGTATTCTTCTCCATTATAAGTTCAACCGTTATACTAACGTCAATAGGAATGCAACTTTTTTTCTCATATTTTAAGGTCATTCTAATCCTAACGCATTATGGTAGATATGGATGCATTGCATTCCACTGGCACAGTACCCAGTTCGTACATACTTAAAAACAATGCAAAATCAACCGGAAATATCTCCGCTGAGACTGTGCAGGAGCCTCCGAAGGAGTTGATTTCAGTAAATTTAATTAAAACTTCAACAGAACTTTCAAACGAATTTGATAATACAGGGTTTTTCAACAAGGACGCTCAAAAGTAAAGCGACGAGGAAAGCAAACGACGCCATGTTTCTTGCCGATCTTTTGAAATTTCGCTTTAGTAAGGTTTACCATTTCTTGATGAAAAGATATAAAAACCAAAACCGAGTCGAAATAATTTAAATTTATTACCGAAATTCGGAGTTGGTGGCCTCAAAGTTGAGAGCGCTACGTCCAATTTATGGTCGTCATAATTGTCCTGGCAGAACAACAATTGAACGTCTAGTGGACAAATTTGAATCCACAGGCTCAGGACAAAATTTGTTTGTGCCACTGAGACAAAGAAGTGCCTGTAGTGTCGAGAATATTGAATTCACACGTACTCCATGAGTCATGATGGCATCCCGAAAAAAATACGGTTTTTGTGTGGTTTATGGGCCGGCGGTGTCATTGGGCCGTACTTTTTCCATGATGATCAAGACCGGCACAGTAATACAAATGGGCATTGCTACCGTTCAATAATAACCGAATATTGTTGGCCCCAATTAGATGATATGGACTTTAAGGACATGTGGTTCCAACAGGACGACGCCACAAGCCACACAGGGAATGTTACAATCAATTTATTGGAAACCAAGTTTGGAGAACGTGCTACCTCACAAAATGGTCTAGTCGTGCGATTTGACGCCGTTAGACTATTTCATATGGGGCTACGTCAAGTCTTTGGTCTATGCCAGCGACGATTGATGAACTTCGTACGAATATCGAACGTGAATTGAAAACTGTCGAAAATTGGCTTCAACGCTGGACTTCTGCAAGCGTGCCCGTGGTGACCATGCAACAGAAATCGGTTTCCATACATTATGGCATCAAAGGGACTTTCACAGGAATAAAGAATTTATTGATATACAAAACTGTTTTTGTTTTATTTAAAAAAAAAACTTTTGTAGCGCTCTTATTAAAAAACCCGATACTTCTTTTGTTGTTTCAGTAATTTAAAAATGTAGATCTGGGCTGTCTTGAAAAATGAAATATCGGTTAGGCCAAGTTTTCATCGACATTTTCAGTAAAGCGTTTACGTTTAATCCTGCGTAGTTGGGCACACGTGGCCAGCAAATGAAAGTTTAAACGTATTATGGTACCATTTTGATCCTTTATACGTAGGTAAGGAACGTAGGTATACACCTAATTTATTGCTAAGAATGTACATTATAATTTCGGTAACTATCTATAATTCACGTAGAGCTACATTGCATTATCCTTAACTGGTTTATTAAAATTTGTCTCACTCCATAAATTTATCTACATAAGTACTTCATATTAAATTCCATCGTGGACTTAAATAACCGAGATGGATGTTATTAAAGGTTTCACGAGCGAGCAGTTAAAACGTTTATAATCACTTCCCCCCAGATGATTCTTATCCTTTGTAAAAGATAAACCTTTTACTCACCTCTATTCGTATACTTTAGAACTCGCAGACTTTAACATAGTCTACAGGGACCAACCGCGACTACAACGAGGACGACGACGAGCGACCGGCGACACGGCAGCAACACCACAAGCAGCAGTTTTGTCTAAGTATTTAAAAATTAAAAGCTCTGCTTCTCCACAACCGCACGGGGCTACGGACGAAAACGAGCGATGATCGACCGACAACAGCCAGCGAAGGCAATGGCGACGAACGATGAGAAGGACAACGACACCATGACGGGTGGTCTCCATTGCTCCATTTTCCACCACCAGGGGGACAACTAAACCGTTAAGTAAAAAAATTAAATAAAAAAGAACGTCATTTCCTACTCGAGCGAGTGTATAGTTGGTAACGGTATAAGGTTTATACACGAACCTGGAGTGGGATTTTCGTTACAAGCTATCTTTACTACTTTACCTTTCTTGCAACATCTGTACCTCCCCCTGGCGGAGTCGCCGGCCGCTCGCCATGGTGTGGTGCGGCAGAGAAAGTAGATACACTTCTTAAAGAAAAACAAACAGAATGTAATCGATTCACTTGCCGCGTGCCACGGTAATGAAGTCATTATTATCAGGAAATAAAGTGGAAACAAATTCACACGAAGGACGAAGGATATAATCGAAAGAAGATAAAATATTCTATGAACTTATTTTTTTTTCTTTTTCTACAATTGAGTTGAAATTTTTCTTTCCTTCTTTTTTTGTGTTTGATTTGTTAAAAGGTATTAAGAGACATCAATGACTTGAAGGCTAAGGCCACCGCCACAAGGATAAGAATAAATGCACACAGCTACGAATATAGCGACTACTTCATGATTAATTTTCTTTTCGTTCTTTGTTTTATTTTATTCCTTTTTTTCAAGTTCAAGTTATAAATCTTTGTTATGTAAGTTCTCAATAAATTGTGAAATTGCAATTCGTGAACAGAAGCAAAAAAAAAACGGAAACGGCGTGCGTCCCTGAAAACTCAAAATTGATATTTTTTGTAATAAGTAAATTGACTGTTAATGAACTTTTCAGAAAATGCAATACATTTAAATTAAAAATTTTCTGACTATATTCGAGAGATTTATTTAAAACAGTATTAAAATTGGTTGAATTATTAAGTAATCGATTGCATTTTTAAAAGACTCTTGCAGATATGAAAAGTTATGGTGAATAAAATTTAAAAAAATAATAAAGATGTATTTTAACATTAATGAGTTGATGAAGAAATATTAAGTTATTATTAATAAGCTTTTGGTTGAGATAGCATATTCAGGAGTTGAATACGATGTTAATAGTCAGAGAGTCAGTTCATTAGGATCCTCTCAAAGAAGAACCTTTAGGAAGCCCATACTTCATCGATATGAAGACTTACATGGCAATTGTACATGTCCTTTGTGTTTTACAAAACCAAGCATACAACTCGCTTCATTGACAATAAAATGAATGTGATAAGTTATTGGAACCGAATTAAAAACCTACATCCTTAAAAGTGGACACAAGAAAAAGTTTTTGCTGCGAAATACGTTTATAATAAGTTTTTTAGATAAATTTGTCGCCTGGCATTTTGAAGAGTTAGGGAAAAGGCTATTTTTCTTACACCAAAATGTTAAACTACAGCAACTACATCACGTTACGTCGTTAATAGAAAGGATGAACAGAAAGAGGCCAACATAGCTTCCCTGGGTAACACCAGATTGAGCAACAAAACATCATAGACTACAATTTTAAATTTTGCTTGGTAGGATATAATTTCAAGGTAAGATTTGATTCGAGCTTAGAAAATGGTGGAAAACCAAGAGCTTTTTTTTAATAAAATATTTTCGTGGCGAAGTTGATCAAATCCTTTAGAAAAGTCAGTGTATACGCAATCAACTTTATAACTTTGATTTTTAATTTATTAATTTTTTCGAAAACCTGGAAAATTAATGGTTCATCTAAGCAAATAAGATTTTTACTAAAAAATACTACACTCTCAGACAAAACTTGTTAAAAAAGTCTAGGAATGCAAGCAAGCCTGAAGTGAAAGTGATGCCCATTAGTGATATAAATAGAGTACCTATACAAAATTAGAAAAGGTCCTAAATTCATTAAATTTATATAAAATGAACCGCAAAATGTGTTGGTTACCGCATAACTCAACATCGCCTATACCGAATTGGCCAATTCTTTTTTTTAAATGTTCGTTGAAGTTCAAGGATGGTTCTTACGGCGGGGGCGGGAAAAATTCCAAGAATTGCCGGCAAAACCATAAAAACAGCTCTTTTCTTTTTCCCATATATATAAAGTAAAACGTAGTCGGCTTAAAAAATTTGACTTCAAGTCATTTCAAATAAAAAAAAAACAAGAAGAAAAAAGGTTTGATGTCGATTTGCTGTTATTTTTCTTGGATCTTCTGTTACCTTATCTACTAATCTAGTAAAACTTGTATTGGACAATCCTTAAGGTAATTAATGACCCAATGAAAACACACATTTTTGGTGAGGGACCCTGATGCCAACCCTTTTGATATATCAAGTGCAAAAATGGAGAAAATGAAAATGCTGCAAAAAATAGGCTCTACAAATGCTATTTTCCATATACTCGGTACCAGACGTGAGGAAAAGGACAGATGAAAAATCTTAAGCAGTAGTTTCGCCAGCGTTAAAGAACACCTCTTCAGAACAATAGCGGAGTTCTATGTATGTTGCAATCTTTTAAGACTCTCGCCACAGTTCGAGTAGTATACAAAATTGGTCCTATAGGATCACTAACACACCAAGGGTGGTTCGTACGTCCGTATGTTGGCAACGTCTATAGCTTAGGAACCAGTAGAGATATCAACTTCAAATAAATTTCGTTATACACATAATAATGCAAAAAATGCTGTTATTTTTAATTAAAAAAACTGTCAATTTGAGTTTTCTCAAAATGTTTCCGAAGATAAACTTTGTTGGAAGTCATAATCTCAATTTTTTTAAAAGATATTAGAGTCGAAAATCAATTTCTAAAAACTTTGAGTATATTTTTTTATAAAAAAAACTGATGATTTTACCAGATGTTAAAAAAATTATTATTTTGTTCTGAAAATTTTCGAGGTGAAAAATATTTCTTTTTCAGTGTTTTTGATTTATAAAAAAAATGTAAAATAATATATTTCTGTGGCAATAACCCATAACAGGATAAGTCAATTTTCGATACTTTTCAGGAGAAGCATTTGAAGTTTTTGTCATCAGTTGAAACGCTTTTACAGACAAAAATATTACCATAAGCACAGTTTTTAAGTTGTTAAGTTATACAAAATATAATTAACTTTTTTTTGAAGTTTAAATTTCTTTTAAATTCTTTTATTATACTGTGATTTTGAGCAAAAAACCGTTTGGCTTGAACACAAAATGACTTTATTACTCATTAAAGTCGTCCTATGTCGTTATTCCTTACAAAGATTTTTAAATATTTGAATAATAAATTAACTTGTGTTTTTTTGCCTTTTTAACAACAATTGGTATTTGTTCGTCAAGTTTACTTACGCTTTTATTGCTTTGTGGTATTTCAAAAAATTTAAACTTACGATTGTAAAAGAAACATTTTTTCAAGTAAAATTATCCACTGATTGTGATTTAGGATTATAATTATGCAAAAAATGCTGTTAAGCAACAAATTTAAATTTATTCAATAAAGACAAAAATATATTAATTTGTTAATGTTACATACATGTTTTTGTATTATTAAAAAATAGATTATTGCAAAAAGTGTTTTGAAAACAGAAATTCATTTTAATTTAGGTATAAAAAATAAAATAAATAAATTATTATATTATAGGGGTTTTTCAAATATACTGAATTATGTATCAAAAATTTGTTTTAATCATTTTCTTCGTCGCTACTTAAAATATCAGAATGAATATCTTGCTCAGCATTAGGTCCTTTAATAATTTCCTTATAAAAATTTTGAAATTCAGGGCAAATAAAATCTAGCAAAAATAGCAGATCTTCCTTCTTTTCTTTAGAAATCTCAGGGGCCTTTTTAATAACATTTAAGTCAGTAACGTTGATCGCGTTATACCCGCGCTTACGAATGTTTACTTCTTTAAATGGCTCATCTTCATTTAAACTGTATATTTGTAGTAAATAGTACCGAAATTTGTTTTACTATAACGGATCCATCTAAAATCGCGCCAAAGATACTTTTCGCCATCCGTATTGAGCTTCCGCCAAGTAAATTTTTTCTTTGCAAGATCAGCAAAATCAGGGAATTTTTCGTTTGCCATTTCTACTACGTGAAAATGGTTTAAATTTCTTGCTGACGCAACCAAGTTCATCCAATCCCTTGGATGGTGTATTTTGACACCGAGGTGTTTTTTCTTTCTTTCGATGACTGAGTGATCGACATCGCACTCTAAATGAGTGTGGCCAGGTTCTCAAAAATTATGGTCAATTGTCAAAAAACTGGGATTTCTTTCTAAGGCTGCCATAAACATAACACTCACGTGTAAATTCTTGTTCTGCCCCGCACAAGAATCGCTTTATAAAATCAGATTGCTGACATTAATTGGAACATTTAAAAGATGTTCGTATAAGCAAGATGAAATTTTATTTCCTCCTCTTTTTGCTGTACCTTCATGCCACATATAACAGAAGGGCTTATTTGTTGAAAAATCATGCACTGTGAGATTGTATGTCTAGAGCTGGTGTTCTTTTCTTCAGAGTTCTGGGTAATCGATATTTTAGTAGCATATCTATCCCAAGTTCCACAGGTATCCAGCTTAGGACTCTTTATTTTTACATTAAGTTCTCGAAAAACCTGAGAGTACTTTGATAAACTGACTGGGGTGTCCACTTCGGAACAATAAAGCTCGTACATCTTTGTTATAGTAAGGCCAGGCTGCAAATATTTCTTGGTCGTGTTGATGAACCTCTTTTGTCCAGCAAATCTAGACCATCCGATGTAATGTTTTTTTTTGCAATTACGCTTCAAATAAATTAATTTGTTTCACCGAAACAAAATAAGAAACATTTTTTGCAATCTTTTATTTTTTCTTTTGCAAATTCAATTGAATAATCAATAGAAATTTGCCTTTTTTTGTAAACAGTGTTTGGTTTCTTGGCTTTCGTTGGCGCCTTATCTTTTACGATGATCATTGAGTTCATGAAAAGAACTTGTGCGTTGTACCTCCCAAGTGCCCAGTATTTTTCAATTTTTCCTTGTATTCGTTTCGACATGAAGACAAGTATTTTAGTTTTCTTCCCCCGACAGCTTTTCCGGCTTTCGACTTATAAGGCAAGCCCTTATTTCGTTGCCCTTGGTTCATTGACAGTTGTTTCATTGGCAGTTGCGTCTCGAAGGCATTCATAGAGAAGAGCGTTTTCCAACTCGGAAAGAGTCAAATTTTGTTGGGCTATCAATAAAAATACACGCAATAATGAGAATCCGAAATTAAAACTACATTAATTATGCTAATAACAAGAACAAACACAAATCGAAAAGGAATGCAATATTTGATGCTTTGGAGATGCGATTTAAGAACAAAAATTATTATGCAAAGATTTTTTGAACTAAGGTAATATTATATTGTATCCCTTGAGAAAAAGGTTATTCTAAGGATTTAGAACTTATTTTAATGTTACTGCCGGTTATTTTAACTGGAACTTAATAAAAGATTATGAAACAAATACTATGTTTAACATCAAACAGAAAACAAAATTAAACTTAACAAAATTAAAGTAAACAACACTGTTCACTGTTGCATTTATAGTCTTGTTTTCAAAGTTTGTATCCACCTTAGTAATGGCTAGTGCCAACATTTTACCTGCCCGAGTATTCATTATTTCACAAATGATTTTTCTTAATATATATTTAACACTTTTCATATTTAACACAGTTTTTTTTACAGGTAATTAACAATAGGAACGAGTATTAATGTTTATTATTATTTCCATCAACTAATTTAGGCTCACTGTAACAACTCAAACTTTTTAGGAAATTCGCGCATGATCGTTCACCAACTGGATGAAAACCTTATACAAATACAGCACAACTACCTTAAGCAGAGGATATTTGCTTGGAGAATAAACGAATGAGTGCAGTTATTTCATACAAAATATTTGAAACGTGTAAGGGAAAAATGACATTAGTCAACTGAGCTGCACATGTGTGATGATTTCTTATTATGGAAATAAAAACCTAAGTACATTTAGGTCCAGGCACTGTGTTCTTTACTGAAATGGAAAAAAGCACAAGTAGACATGTGCTTACATGAATGAATTAACGAAATTCGGAAGAAAAGCATAAGTTGACTTATGTCTGTTTACTTGCGAATAACGAAATTGCTTTAATGACATAAGTAGTTCGGTTTTTCGGATATTTTGTTTTTCCTTTTGTTTATTTGGAACTTCCTTACTTATGTTTATTTCAAAGAGCATTACTCAAAATTGGTAAAAATCGAATTTCGACTCAAATATGTTTTCAAAAACTTGAGATTAAGGCTTCAAACTTATTTTATCTTATTAGAAATTCTTCTGAAAAATGTTGAGAAAAATCAAATTGACAATTTTTTTTACAAAAAAAAAAAACATAAACATCCACTCAAATATCTTTTCAAAGCTTTGAGATATTGGCTTTAAACTACATTTTTCTTTTTAAAAATATTGTGAACACTCAGTAAAATTTTGAGGAAAATCCTAAACAAAACCTAACAAAAAAACAATACTGAAACTTAGTAAAAATTTCCTTACGACTCAAAAAGCTGTTACAAATTAAAAATATGGTCTTCAAACTCTTTTTATTGCACATAAAATATTGAATTCGATATTCAGTAGTTTGTTTTTCTTATCCAACAGTCCATTTTTTTATACAAAAGTAAGATCTACAAAAAATTGTACGTAAATTTGGTAAAAATTGATGTTCGGTTCTTGATATCTCTCAAATTAAGTTCATTCATTAAATTTTTAAAAATTTAAGAAATGCTACAATTTTTTTGCGATTCTATATAAAAAAAACTAGATTTCAAACTTAATTATTTCTTTATATGAATAATTCAACCAACAACTTTTTTAAACCAACACAAAAACCTATACAGTTTAAGCACTTTGAGAGTCTTTCCTTCATCTTTCTGCATTATTATTTGTGTAACAACATTTATTTAAAGTCGATATCACTACTGGTTCCCGAACGTACTTACACACGCATGCACAGAAATCTCTCTAAACATAATTTATTTTGACTCTAGGAACCTTGAAAATTCGAAAAAACGCACTGATTACAATAACTTCATATGGGAAGTTAATAAACAGTCCGCTGAGAACTAGGGCCTAGTGACTTACAACTTTCAACCATTTCTGAGTGCAAGTAATGGCCTCAGTAGTGGAGGGGCCCACAATTTTTTAAGCCGAATCCGAACAACTAATTTCAGAAAGCACTCTTCAGGTGTTAGACTTTGATTATTTGTCAATTCTTCGCAGGCATGCAGTACCCGTCAAAAACCTTAAGATGGGTTTGAACCCAAGACCTCTGGCATAACAGTTTAACTCACTAACTATCACGCCACATATTAGCGTCAGAAGAAAATACTTAATTGAGAATTCGATTTTTACGAAGTTCGAAAAAAAATTAATATAATAATTTTCGGTTTATCTTTTCGCCATTTTAAAAATATTAAGAACTTGAGCCGGTTCTGACTCAAAATACTCAGATGTTGCAAACAAAATCTAAAACATTTGTCACTTTTTTTTGGATTAAGGATCTGGTTTTGATTATTTTTTTTTGTTTGTTAAAATTCATGTTGTACATGAATATGTATATTCAAAAAAAAAAATATAAAATCAAAAGAAATTGGTTGAGAGTTGTGCAATCTCTAAAATATCATATCATCCATGCAATTTAAATGGTAGAAAGTCTTATATTGAAAGTTTCAAGATCTCGTGTGTTCAGTGAATTTAGCCAATTGTTCAGATTATTGTCAAAACCAAAAATGCAACAATATTGTTAAAAGTTAAGTAATAATTTAAATAGCCCTTTATGTCCATTTCTGGATACTCAATGGTCATGGTCCGTTAATGTAGTTGCGGTTCATGTTTGTGTATTTTTGGAAAATATTTAATTGTTGCACATAAAATGTCCTTGTGGTCTGATATTTAATCCAAAACCGAGATGAATCTAAAAATTAGGTTATTCGAAGAAATAAAAATATTGCTAAAATAAAATAAGAGTTCTAGAGCTTGAGAACTTGATGAAGAAATCAGTTATAGCTCTATGGAGTTCTAATTTATGAATGAACTGAGTTTTAGAGACTTGAACTTTGTCAAAAATTGGCAGTTAGTTAACTCTTACAACTTAAAAAAAACTATAATCTAAAAATAAAAACAATTGAAAACTCACAAAAATGGTTTTCGAATGGTATCGTTAAGACAAAGAAAGATATTTTCAATTTTTTTATAATATTTAGAAATGTCGACAGACATTCACGGTTCAGACCGCATCCCATTCTACTTTCTTGATAGAATTTAAAAAAAAATTCAAGGGCAAATATTAAAACTAAACCACAAAACCGTTACAGAATTTCGAACTCTCATATAATACCTATTTTAGTTATTAAGTCACCTTGAATTCTCCTCTCCCGCATATAAGCTACTATTTCCATCACGATGTACCTATTCTTTTCTTATTCTAAAAAAGAAAACTGTTTAATCGTCCCGGTCACCGCACCGTTGTGCTGAATTAAGTCAATTCACCATGAATTTGTTCAAAAATGTAAAATGAAAAAGACGAACAAAAATTAAATCCAAAGTTCTTCGCTTTCTATGAATATATTTGCTTTTCATTATTTCTGGAATACCTTCGTATTGCGATTGAAAATGTTAAAACTTTTTCCATATATACAAACATGCCCCATTTCCCAACATGCGATTCTTGTGCCCAAAAAAGAAAGGAAAAATAAAAAAGGTGAATCGAAGGATTTACTTTCTTAAAAAGAAAAAAAAACAACGACGACAGGTGCTTGAAATAGCAAACGGAATTCACTCTTGATTGAAGAGGGGAATGTGTACCCACAGCCTTATATTTATGTAGAGCACATTTTTGAGAACTTAAACAGACTTTTGTGTTTTTTGGTTGAAATCATAAGAAAATTTTCAATTTCAAAATTGAAAAGTTTTTTTTTTTTATTATTTTACACCCTGTATACGAGCGTTTTTAGCCAGGAATTCAAACAATAATATTTTGGCGGAGTTAAAAAGTAAGACAAAACAAAATAATAGCCGAACCGAACAGAACACAATATAACCAACAACGTACGTGTCGGCATACCTAAAAAACAATATTATTGCGAAAACATGGCTAGTTCGTGGAAAATTTGTTTTTGAAATTTTATTTATTTTTAAATAACGTTTAGGTTGCCCGGCAAAGAATTTAATGGTGGTTATTCAATGTTTGAAATCAATACACGACGCGACGCCGGCTGACGCGCACGTGAGTTTTGGAATCTCCAATTTAATTCAACTTAGATAGAATATTTTATGCATGACGAAGACATTTTAATTAATAAAAAACTTTTCATTAGGTCAAAGGTGAAGCGAAAAATTTAGTAGGAAAAAAGATTGGCATTTTCATTAGTACTTTGGCAAAAACGGGAATGAACTCTTCAAAACATACAATTTTCTGAGAATTTAATTGTATCCAATTTTTATTTCAATGCACATAATTGGGGAAAAAAAAAAAAACTTGGATGTTTTATGTAACGAAATTATTCAAAAATACCTTTTTAACAAATATCTTGACGTTGTTTTAATGGATTTCGTGTGAAATTCATTAAAATTTACACAATGGCACGACCTTTTAAAACACGATTAAGGGCATCGAAAAATTACCGTAGTTGAAATAAAAAGATGTTAACGTATTTATAAATTATTATTTCAATTTGATTTCTGCTGAATTTTATAAAAATAAACTAGCATTATCTCAAATTTCAATATTTCAAAATTTGAAATTTTAGAAAAATCGAAACAAGCTTCCTTATTATTAAATCTGTTCAAGACTTTACATTCCCTCATTTGAAGCGATTGACGTTGATATATTTTAGTTGTCATTAGGAAAAAAACAAAATTGTGTTTAAGAATGTTTCTAGCAAAGGAAAATGGACATTTTAGTCCCCGTTCCAAATTGTAAATGTGCAATGTTTCCACTAGAACTGTACCAAAGAAGATACCAACGCCACTTATTGACAGACGATCCATCAACATCGCTAAACAATTAATAGTTTCCCTAAAAAAATAAAAAGAATAACTGAAAGTTGGTAAACATTGAGGGCTAACTTTTGGCGTTAAGGGAAACCGGTTGATATTAAAGTTGTAAGTACACTTTTATCAAGATATTCTAAGGTTTAATTTGGTAAAAGTTTTGTCTAGTTAAATGTTCGTATTTTAAGATTAAAAATGAGGCTGGGATGCAACCCACACTGACAACTTCTCATCCCAATTTTTTTTATTTATTTTTATTAATTTAATCTTAAACCTATCTTAAAGCTAGACAAAAATTCATAAAACTAGCCTACTTATCCATAACTTACAACTATCTTAATGGTCCCATATACACACTCTAAGTTAAACTATAACACTTAATACTTATGCCTTTCGGATCTATTCTTCTTCAATTTATATTTTATTTATTTTTGTTTTTATTACAAAATTTGCGAAAAACTAATATCGATAAAAAAAAAACTTAAAGGTAACTTAAACTACCTTTCTACCTATAAACTACTTAAAAATAGAACAACTACAGCAGCAAATCTAACTTTCTAACATTTTTGTTTTTACATGTTTTTTAAAATTTTTTTTTTATTTTTGTTTTGTATTTTTTTAAATGTATTTTTTTTTTAAAGTATTTTTTTGATTTTGTTTTTGAGCCACTATGCCTATTCTACCTAAAACTAAACCCTAAAACTATAAAACAAGTATGTAAGCCGGCCAAGGCTTAAAACCCCATCCCGACTACTCACTATCAAACCACCAGAGCTGGTTCTCCTGCTTCACTCTATCAGTTCAGTCCCGTTCAGACACAGCCCTACTGAACTGAAGGAGCTCTGCTCCGCCTTGTGATATGACGTCCCAATTGTACAGGAGTCGCCTATCCACGGTTCTTCGTCTGACGTGGTAGATTAACGGAACTGCCAATCTATCCTGTATCAGACCGCATCTGTCTAAAAATATGAATGCCTCTAGTGAAATGAAGCCGCTCAAGCGTGCATTTTCGAAATACCCGTTCGGATAGAACGCCCTGAAAATTAAATTGTTGGTCGAAGACAAAGCTCTTGCAATGTGACCTCGAACGAGTTTTATCACGAAATTGTCAGTTCTGTTGATTCGAGCCCCGTTGTATAGGACCTCGTTGGAATAGTAATGCACATAAGAAGATTAGGCTGTTCGATACAGCGTACAGCGTCGTAAACACTGCCGCTCGAACACCGAAACTTCTCCATCTGGGAAGGGGCAACGTTGAACCACACAGGGCAACCATAAACGATCATCGGCCGTATGAGGGCCATGTAGCAAATTACCTTCCCTCTGGGGTCAAGCCAACTGCTAAAAAACAGCCGTTTCGTCAGAACGAAGGCTGCTCTGGCCCTGGCCAGAGCACCATTTATATGTCTGTCGAAATATAAATACTGATCTAACCAGATACCGAGGTACTTCACTACACTTTTGCTCGCTAATGGCTGCCCATGAAGATCAACGATGACCATCTTGCTCCAATTCTTGCACGTATCCCTCGTGGCCCCAGCCAACGGACTCCGGAACAGAATTGTCTAAGACTTCTTTTTATTTATTTTCAGTTTCCAGTCGTCGCAATATCGCTGAATCTTGTCGAAATCTCGCTGCATGAGAATTCTAATAATCTCAACCTTTCGGGCCGTTCTGTACGCAATTAGCTCGTCGGCGTACGCAATTGCCTTTGTAAGACTACCTATCAGATCGCTGGTGTAAATGCTGAAGAGAATCGGCGAATTCACGCTCCCTGTTGAAGACCATTTTTAATTGAGAATGTTGTGGTAGAAGTTACATTGCCACTTTTGACAACAAACTTTCTACTGTTAAGCATATCATAAATTATATACAACAATGGCTTGCTTATGCCAAGCCTGCTCAGTTTTAGGTAAAGACCCTCTAACCATTCGGTGTCAAAGGCCTTTTCCAAATCAACCAGAACAGCACCTGTGCATTGTTGTTTTGATTTATTCCATTGGATATCAGAAACGAGTTTAGACGCAGCATGAATTGTGTCATGACCCGCCTTGAACCCGAACTGTTTATCCGGAATAATTCTGTTGTCCGCGGCCCACTTAGTCAGAGCCCTATTAATGATTTTTTCCGAAAACTTTGCTGATGCTCGGAAGAAGACTTATCGACCGTAGATTTGACGGGTTGGAGTTGTCCTTTCCCTTTTTAGGGAGAGGATGAACCACACCGGTCTTCCAATGCACTTGATAATATGCATTATTCAGTGCATTATTGAAGAGTGTGGTGTAAATGTCAATTGCTTCCGTCGATAAATGTCTTAGTACAACGTTGGATATACCATCGACACCTGCTGACTTTTTGTTTTTTATTGAATTGAAGGTGAGCTGAAGCTCAACCTTCGTCAGTAACAAGGGACTTGATCCCGTTTGCTCGGCGATTATGGCATTTGCCAAGGAATCGTCATTGAACCGCATGAAACCGCGGTTCTCAGAGCGCCATTGTGTCATTTCATTTCGAAGGTAAAAGTGATCGCACTAACCATCATGCCACGGGTACTTCGCGCGTTAAAGCTTAGCTCTCCTCATCAAGATATACACATATCAGGTATGGGAAATATCCAATATTTCTTCGTTATTCACTATAATAATTCCCTTAAAAAAATCTTTTGAACCTACCCTTTTACCGTGATTGCCACCGTCTGGTTAACCTCAACACATTACAACCTAAGAAACCCATATGCATTTTTTTTCCAACTGCTAACACCTCCTATGGCCTTAACGAACCTCTGACCCGTATGCTTCTGTTGGTCAGTTCGAATCCAAATTCATTTCATTTCATCATGAGATTTATAACCTTAAACTTCATCCCCACTCATAGTTATACAAACATTAAAGTTAGTTGTTAAGTTAATCTTATAGCTTTAATACAGCTTAACAAATGGGGGTTAACACTGCGCTAAATTTGAAAATGTATCTCCTGAAAATATCAGCAAAGATTCCAGAAAATTGCAATGTTTTCAAACAGGTTGCAGTTTTTCAACCCCATAGTGACTTTTCAGCGTAGAAATAAAAAAACACTGTATGGTTAGATGGTTACCTAAAACTGAGCAGGCTTGGCATAAGCAAGCCATTGTTGTATATACTTTATGATATGCTTAACGGTAGAAAGTTTGTTGTCAAAAGTGGCAATGTAACTTCTACCACAACATTCTCATTTAAAATTGATCTTCAACAGGGAGCGTGAATTCGCCGATTCTCTTCAGCATTTACACCAGCGATCTGATAGGTAGTCTTACAAAGGCAATTGCGTACGCCGACAATCTAATTGCATACAGAACGGCCCGAAAGGTTGAGATTATTAGAATTCTCTTGCAGCGTGATTTCGACAAGATTCAGCGATATTGCGACGACTGGAAACTGAAAATAAATAAAAAGAAGTCGGAGGCAATTTTGCTCCGGACTCTGTTGGCTAGGGCAACGAGGGATACGTGCAAGAACTGGCGCAAGATGGTCAACGTTGATCTTCACGGGCAGCTATTAGCGAGCAAAAGTGTAGTGAAGTACCTCGGTATCTGTTTAGATCAGTATTTATATTTCGACAGACATATAAATGCTGATGCTCTGACCAGGGCCAGTGGAGCCTTCCCTCTGACGAAACGGCTGTTTTTAGCAGTCGCCTTGACCCCAGAGTAAAGGTAATTTGCTACATGGCCCTCATACGACCAAAGATCGTTTATGGTTGTTCTGTGTGGTTCAACGTTGCCCCTTCCCAGATGAAGAAGTATCGAACAGCCGAATCTTCTTATATGCATTACTTTTCCAACGAGGTCCTATACAACGGGGCTCGAATCAACAGAACTGACAATTTGTGATAAAACTCGTTTGAGGTCACATTGCAAGAGCTATGTCTTCGACCAACAATTTAATTTTCGGCGCGTTCTATCCGAACGACGAGTATTTTGAAAGTGCACGCTTGAGCGGCTTTATTTCACCAGAGGCATTCCTCTTTTTAGACAAATGCGGTCTGATACAGGATAGATTGGCAGTTCCGTTAATTTACCACGTCAGACGAAGAACCGTGGATAGGCGACTCCTGTACAATCGGGACGCCATGGCACAAGGCGGAGCAGAGCTCCTTCGGTTCAGTATTGCTGTGTCCGAACGGGACCGAACTGATAGGGTGAAGCAGGAGAACCAGTTTTGGTGGGTTCAATCGGCACTTGATAGTGAGTAGTCGGGATGGGGTTTTAAGCCTTGGTCGGCTTACATACTTGTTTTATAGTTTAAGCGTATAGTTTTAAGTAGAAAAAAAATACAAACAAACAAATAAGAAAAAAAAAAATAAACATAAAAAAAAAACGGAAAAAAAACATGGAATATAAAAAAAAATATAAAAAAAACATACACAAAAAAGACAATAAAATATAAAAACAAAAAAACGTTTGATTTGCTGCTGTGGTTGTTCTAGTTTTAAGTAGTTTATAGGTAGAATAGGTAGTTTAAGTTAGTTTTAGGTTTTATATTAGGGACCTTATTTTAAGTAGTTTTTAAGTAAAAATAAAAAGGATATTGATTTTAGTTTTTTAAATTTTCTAATTAATACAAAATAAATAAAATTGAATTGAAGTTAAAATAGATCTAAAGGCCGAAAGGCATTAGTAGTTAGTGTTATAGTTTAACTTAGAGTGTCCTCATGGGACCATTAAGTAAGTTGTAAGTTATGGATAATTAGGTTAGTTTTATGAATTTTTGTCTAGCTTTTTTTCACGGGTACTGCCTCTTGCGAGGAATTGACAAATTCTCTAAGCGTAATTCTTGTCATGAAAAGTGCTTTCTCGAATTTGCCGTTCGGGTTCGGCTTGAAAACTATAGGTCCCTTCCATCCCTGACAACAGTACTCGCACACAGGAATGGTTGAGAGTTATCAGTCACTAGATTTTTAATCAAAAACTAATTTTTACCCATTTAAGTAGTATATCTCAAATTTTTACAAATTGGATAAATGAAATTAATTTGAGAAATATAAAGAACCGAACATCAATTTTTACCAAATTTTCGTATCATGAAGATTTTATTTTTTATGAACTGACTGTTGGATTTTTATAAAAAAACTATTGAATATCTAAAACAATATTTTCTGTGAAATAAAAAAAGTTTGAAGACCATATTTTTAATTTTTGAAAAGCTATTTGAGTCGAAAATAATTTTTAGCAACTTTTATTAATTTTATTTTTAGATTTTTATTTTTTGTAAACAAAACTGTCAATTCGATTTTTCTCAAAATATTACCGAATATGGAAAACAATTTTTTTATAAGACAAAATTAGTTTAATGTCATAATCGGTAATTTTGGAAAAGGTATTTAAGTCGAAAATCTATGTTTACCAACATTGAGTAATGTTTTTTTTTTTAGGTTTTATTTTTTATAAAAATGAAAGCTGTCCATTCGATTTTACACAAAATTTTACTTACTTAAGGGGGCGCCACAGTCCTGTGCAAACTAGGGCCTCACCCAACAAACTTCTCTATCTAGTTCGGTCCCTAGCTAGATGTCTCCAGTTTCGCGCTCCAAGTTGGTCGAGGTCACTTTCCAGTTGTACGCGCATCGTCATTCGTGGTCTTCCTCTACTGCGCTGTCCTGTGGGTGTGGATTCGAAGACTTTCCGGGCTCTACGTGACCCAGCCATCTTAGTCGTTGACTTTTACCCTTCTGGCTAAGTCTACGTCTCTGTACGCCCGTACAGCTCGTCGTTCCATCTTCCCTCCACTCTCCTTCGATCACACGAAGAACTTTTCTCTTGAACCAACCCAAGGTGCTTTTATCCGCTTTTGTCATAGTCCATGCTTTTGCGCCGTATGGTAGGATCGTGAGGGCCTTATATAGCGACACTTTGGTCCATCGAAAGAGGACTTTACCACTCAATTGCTTTCTTAGCCCAAAAAAACAGCGGTTAGCAAGAGTTATTCTGCGTTTGATCCCAGGCTGGTGTTGTTTTCTGCGTTTTCAGCGGAGCCTAGGTAGACAAAGTCCTTGACTACTTCAAAGTTACGTCTGTCGATGGTGACGTTTTGACTAACACGTTGTAATTGTATTGGACATACTTTTAAAAGATAGTGCCTCTAAAGTGTTGATGTTTGAGCTCTGCACTATTCTTTCAAGCACGATGTTAAAAAAATCGTTTGACATCACCTTGTCTAAAACCTTTTTTGACATCGAAAGGTTCTGTTAAGTTGTTGTGGATGCTAGTATACGCAACCTTTAAGTCGATGAAAAGATGGTTGGTGTCTATTTGGTGCTCTTGGGTTTTTTCCAGGATTTGCCGTAATGTGAATATTTGATCGACTGTGGACTTTCCTGGTCTAAAACCACAGTAATAAAGACCTATCAGGTTGTTGACGATAAGCTTAAGACGTTCATATATTACTGCAGAGAAGATTTTATAGGTGACGTTAAGTAGACTGATAGTAAGTTATAGTTGGTGCAGTTTAGAGGGTCTCTTATTTTCAGGATCGGGCAAACAGTACTGAGGTTCCATTCATCGGGCATGATTTTTTCCGATCATATCTTACAATTAAGTTGGTGCATGCTCCTAACCAACTTATCTCCAGCTGCTTTAAAGAGCTCGGCATTCAAGCCATCTGCTCCAGCGGCTTCGTTAGACTTCAGCTTAGATATGGCAATCTATATGGTCTAGGTCGGAAAGACGAAATTCTTGGCTTTCGTCGTCTATGTTGAATGGATCGTCCTGCCTGGCAGCGGAATTGGGTTTGTCGTCGCCGTTATAAAGTCTGCAGAAGTGGTTCTTCCATATCCTCAGCATTGACTGCGGTTCCACTATGATGTTGCCACTTTCATCTTTGCAGCCTTCGGTTCTAGGTTTACGTACCTGTGAATTTCGTTTCACCTGTTCATAAAACTTTCGAACTTCATTCCTGATTTTAAACCTCTGAACATCTTCCACCGCACGTTTCTCATTCCCTTTTTTTCCTTCTGAGAAGTCTGTGGTTTACCTTTTTTTAAAACTCCTATGTAAAAAAAAAACATCCACACAATTTTCTTGAGAGCCCTTTCTGCATCTTTCTCTTTATTGTCTGTAAATCATAATTTATTTGAAGTCGATATCTTTAATCATTATTGAGCTATGATCGACGGAAGAAAACGTCCCGAAGGATTGAAGTATGAACGTACGTACACACGCACGCACAGACATTTTTCTAAAAATCTTTTATTTCGACTTAGGGACCTTGAAACGTCGAAAAATGTCAAAATTATAAATCGACAAATCGGAAACATTCTTTTGGGTAGTTAAAAATACAATTAGCACAAGTTAATTAAATCGCGGCTGACAAGAGTTTAGCATCACTTCGATTTCTAAAGCTAAACAGAAACTTCAGGTAATATGGCATTCTTCTCAATTCTTGCTTTGTACGATATAAAAAAGTTCAAATGATTAAAAAATTATTAATTAGCTTATTTAAGAAAGACGGATTTGTAAATTCCTTGGAAAAGATGGTACCCGTTAAGAAAACTTTAGATGGCACAGACAGGCATCGCCATCGCACCCGAAACCTCTGGGCACGATAGTCCTACATATGACTATCCTACGCATTAACCATCACGTCAAGGGCATTACTTGTTCCAATGATTAAGGCCCAAAAATGTCACTATATTGCAGTGTTATCACGCAGGCGTATTTTTTGTGTAGATAAAAAACATATAAATGCACAAATTTAAGCCCTTTAGATAAGAGGGTGTGTACTTTCATGTTGAAAATGTATTTACTGATGAACTTAAAAAACGTGTGATTCAAAGTTCAATTCTTAAAAATTTTTAAGAATAATATGTAATTGAATTTACATAATTTCGAGTATTCATCCTTTTGGTTCCTAATACCACCGCTTATTATTTGCTAACCATCATAATTCATCAGAAAATCGTTAATTTTCTTATTGTCATTGGATAAAGAAATTATTTTCTATACATTTATTATTTCTTTCCCACTCAAACACTCACTTCAAAATTCCGAAATCCCTTCTCAAGCTCGCTGAATCTTTTACAAAAATTCATCCCTCCAGCCGAAATACCCGCACGAAGGCAATCATAAGTGATTAATGATGGCAATAATAATGATGACAATGCTTAAACTCCTTAATCGCAGTTTAAGGGCTATTCAAGTTTTACAAACCCGAAATTCATTCGGTAAACATCGAATAAGAGACGAAAAAAAATGTGGAAACCAAAAGTATTATTCGCCAATCATTATGCCCCCATACCACCGAAAGCACCGCTTCCATTTAATCGTCCTGCAACCCTAGTCAAAGACATACGAAGACACTCAGAAGTTTAACAACTCCAGCCAGCATTCGAACATCCATGATAGTCATCGTTTGGTTTTTCTTCACAGTAAAGTAGGTTCGTCCTACATTTATTTAGTCGTTGTCGTCGATGGGGATGCCTACTGAAAGGTGTCCTGGGTTTCGAAAAGAGGTCCTGTCAATTGAATTTTCTGCTAGTAAATTAATCTTTGATGAGATGTCAGGATATAAGCCAGCCAAAGTGGGTAAACGGAAGATAACCCACCATCAGACATGGAATAAGAACCGTTTTAGTGCTTCTTCAGAAGATGGGACTTGAATATCACACTAACAAAATGTTTTAAACAAAAATTAAGAAGAAAAGCATTAAAACTTTAAAACTGTGTGTATTAAATATTTAATAGGACATGCAAGTAGTTTTAGCTGAAAGTGATTAAGGAAGATTACGTCAAGTTCAAGAATTTGTTTCAACTTCATCTAAGCGTGTTCTGTTCCGATTACCTTCACAAAACTTCTTCTAAGGTTTTGATATTGATATTGATATTGATATTGATATTGATATTGATATTGATATTGATATTGATATTGATATTGATATTGATATTGATATTGATATTGATATTGATATTGATATTGATATTGATATTGATATTGATATTGATATTGATATTGATATTGATATTGATATTGATATTGATATTGATATTGATATTGATATTGATATTGATATTGATATTGATATTGATATTGATATTGATATTGATATTGATATTGATATTGATATTGATATTGATATTGATATTGATATTGATATTGATATTGATATTGATATTGATATTGATATTGATATTGATATTGATATTGATATTGATATTGATATTGATATTGATATTGATATTGATATTGATATTGATATTGATATTGATATTGATATTGATATTGATATTGATATTGATATTGATATTGATATTGATATTGATATTGATATTGATATTGATATTGATATTGATATTGATATTGATATTGATATTGATATTGATATTGATATTGATATTGATATTGATATTGATATTGATATTGATATTGATATTGATATTGATATTGATATTGATATTGATATTGATATTGATATTGATATTGATATTGATATTGATATTGATATTGATATTGATATTGATATTGATATTGATATTGATATTGATATTGATATTGATATTGATATTGATATTGATATTGATATTGATATTGATATTGATATTGATATTGATATTGATATTGATATTGATATTGATATTGATATTGATATTGATATTGATATTGATATTGATATTGATATTGATATTGATATTGATATTGATATTGATATTGATATTGATATTGATATTGATATTGATATTGATATTGATATTGATATTGATATTGATATTGATATTGATATTGATATTGATATTGATATTGATATTGATATTGATATTGATATTGATATTGATATTGATATTGATATTGATATTGATATTGATATTGATATTGATATTGATATTGATATTGATATTGATATTGATATTGATATTGATATTGATATTGATATTGATATTGATATTGATATTGATATTGATATTGATATTGATATTGATATTGATATTGATATTGATATTGATATTGATATTGATATTGATATTGATATTGATATTGATATTGATATTGATATTGATATTGATATTGATATTGATATTGATATTGATATTGATATTGATATTGATATTGATATTGATATTGATATTGATATATTGATTCAGTCTCCATTTAGGATGGTGCAGTTGCGATTGGAGAGGACATGGGTGCATCGTCACACTCTGTTAGGAGAGAAGACGACGTCCCAGGTTCACCAACCGCTAGTTCACCTTGTGTTGTTTTTGGAGGCCGCCACAAACCACGAGTTTGACATGGCCTTGATGCCAACCCCCATCGCTTATGGAAGGAAGTGGTCCTGGAAGCTCCCTCAAAATGCTCAAAAGCCACCCGAGAGCTTAACCTTGACCAAGATCAGCCGATATTGTGCCATTATAATCGCTCCTGTCAATGACCGCAAACACGACTTTGCCCTTCGCAACGTCACTGAAACTGGATTGTTTCCTGATGGGATTGAGAGGGGTGCTGGTGTTATCCACCCGAGGCCTTTTTGGTGTCGGTGCGGCCCCCTCAAGAGACATTTCTCTTTTGGACGTAGAGTCCTTATTGCATCTTATTGCAGCAAGTATGCTTTTGGCCCATTCGACGCTAGCGGTTTGCTGCGGTGTCCTTTCAGCCCCCGATGATGCACTAGAGGCCTTTAAGATTTTCGCCGCTTGCCGCCTTTGTCTATAAAGGCCTTTTGAGAGTTTTTCATTTCTGGAAGTATTCTCATTAGCAGTGGTAGGGCCATTTTTCACAACCCTGCCACTACTGAAATTAGGTATCGCAACTTTTGTATTCTCGTTGCTACCAACAGCAGAGGAGGGTCCATGGTAAGCCCATACTCCCTTCTCTATGTTGGCCGCAAGAGATACGGCAGCAGGCTTTGACGCCAAGCTGCCGCAAAGTCCTGAAGAGATACCGGTCTCAATTGAGTTTTTATTTTTGTTGTCGTTGTTAGTTTTATCCATTTTTGGTCCCACGAGATGCGAAGAAAAAAGGTCCATCTGCACAGAGATTCGCATGTACAGATAAGGCTTGTTAATCCGAAGGTCGCCAGGTATCCAGATACTCCGTTAGAGACTGGGCTATTTTTGAATTGGGCCCCCAGCCAGGCTGGCCATCGGCACGGGTCTCTTCCGCCATTTTTATTGTTTTGACGATAATTTTTTTAATTTCCCGGCTTTCAAATATCAAATTGTCTGTGTTCAACATTTTGCTCCGTTTATTCTGTTATTTTATTCTGAACTCACAGAGCGCGCTCTGAACATGTTCAGAACTAAAAAAGAAACACGAATTCTAAGCTCTGAACGATCAAAATGAAGCACAATTATTTTTTCGACAGATCGAGCTCTGCTCTGAACTCAAAACGAAAACCACCAAATATGATAAGCAAGGTTATGGTAAAACCTATATTATAAGCGTGACAGTTCTACACACTAATAAACACGCCTCTCATCTACTAATCATGTATGAAGTTTTTTGGGCTTTTGGTTGGAAATTATTTGGGCTTTTGGCTAGACAAATTATTCATAACTGTCCTTCTGACTCAAACTTTAGGACTTTAGTAAGTATGTGATCATAAGTTAACAATTTCTCTCTCCTTTATTTGAGGTCAAGTGCTTTTATGCTAAATGGTTTCGAAAGCCTTAAGTATAATCCAATATATCAACTCCTTGCCATGTCAACACAAAATAATAATTTCCACTTATTGCCTTCTAAAAGCCCAGCCTTTGTTGATTGGAGTTTCCATTTCTTCATTGATATGCACAAGACGCACACATCCCATTCCCACTTTGAAGAAAATATTCCACAAAATTTAATAGAAATTTAACAACAACGAAAAAAAACATAAATATCCAATTTTCAAGGAATACGCACAACAAATTTCGCATTCACCTTGACCCAGCACTTTAAAAAATCAAACAACAACAAAAACCGAAGAAAACAAGGACTTTTTCCTAGAACCTCTATTTCCGTCTCCATATACCTCTTCACTTATCAGCATCTAAAATTAGCTCCGAGCTAGGAGTGGTTTCTGTCGGCGCTGTAGCGGGCGTGAAGTTGGAGTCTAAGTCGAAGTCGGGTTAAATTTAATCTGACGAACACTCGTTAAAATTTACAACTCTTCGTCAAATTCATAAATAAAGATAACATTAGCATAATTAGTTCATTTCGTTAGCAAGAATAATTCGTTTTGTGTTATTTTTTTATTTTTCATTTTTATATTGTTGGTAATTTTCCTTTGTGTAATTCCTTCATGTTTGGCATAGATTTGCTTTATTCCTGATGTCGTCTCCTGAAATGTGAAAAGTTCGTGTGAAATGGTCATAAAAATTGTAAGAATGGAAAAAAAAAACAGAATTTGCTATGACTTCAACTTTGATAAACAGAAAAGTGTGTGGAAAAAATGGAGTGAACTGAAATGAAACCAAATGATTTCTGAAGAACAACAAATTATCAGGTCCTTGAATATATGCGTCGTCATTAACCGAGCCCCAATTTAGCAACCTATTTAGGTATACTGTTTTTTTTTATTTTTTTACGTTTGAATAGCATACGATATGAACTGTTAAAAAAGTACTGATGTATACGAACATTTAAAAGGACTTTAATTTATCTATATATTCACAAATGTCTGTTATTATTTTTGCTTATAAATTTGTAGAGAGGAGGTGTCAGTCATGTCTTAGTCTTAGGGTTAGAGCTGATTTACATAGCCTTGAAATTGGAGACATTATAGTGCCGGGATTTTATTTTAAAGCGTCTGGCTATTTAAATTATATTCCCTACGGTCACAAAGTGACTAGATGACCTAAGCGAGCTCAATGATGGTCTTTAATTGAAAAGTCTCCCAAAAACGTTTCATATTATTGTGATGTGCGTCGTATCATCAACAATTTCGTTTTCGTTTGAAATGCAGCAGTTGCACTTATTTCATTAGGGCACATGATAGACATGTGCATTTAAGAGGACACAAGCGTCCACATGTTTTTCTAAAAACCCACCTCTGTCTATCAACTCCTACTCTCACCACCCAGCGGTGAACATCGGGTGCCTTGTACCTCAACTGGAGATTGGGTTCTAACTCCAGTGGAGAGTTGTTGGGGTCAGCAAACGAGAAAGGGGATGGAGAGGTGTTTCCACTAAGGCACCTCTCATTATCCAGACGGCAGCAGACGAATTCTCGAGATGGAATCAACGGTGGCGTCTACAGTTCCAGTAAGGTTGACCTTCTTAGCGAACACCTTTTAAACCTTCATCGACATATTTGAAGCCCAGGCCTGTAAGGAGCGGTTTATCCGGCTGCCCATCATTGGAGTTATACTAAGGATCTGGCCCTAAAGGTTGGGAGTTATGCCGTTGTGAAAACTTCCGGGCCATGTACAAAAAACCTTAAGTTGCGAAGCACCAACAAGCCTCGGATACTGATGGATTCACTGTTAACAACGCACGCAAACGAAACAAGGACAACGAACTTCGGATATGTCCGTGGAATGTTAGGTCCCTTAACAGACCACGAGCAGCCGAACTATTAGCGGAAGCCCTAAGGCAAGGCAGATATTACCGCCATCTATGAAATGCGATGGGATGGACCGGGCAAACGCAAACTAAAAGACTGCGATATATACTACGGCGACTGCTATCGAGAACAAAGACAGCGTCTATTTAGGTGTGTATTTGTTGTTGGAACTAGACTCATGCAAAAAGTCTTGAGTTTCAACAGTTTGATCGAGCGCATCGCGACAATCCGCATCAAGGCTAAATTCGCCAACATAAGCCTAATATGCGCGCATGCCCCAACAGAGGAGAAAGATGAAGACACCAAAGACATATTCTTCGAGCTCTTGAACAAGACATATGAGCAGTTCCCTGGCTATGACATTAAAATTGTCTTAGGAGTTTTTAATGCCAAGCTAGGAAGAGAAGACGTCTTTGGTGGCATAATCGGGAGAAACAGTCTGTACGACACCACCTCCGACAACGTATTCAGGCTGATCGATTTCGCTTCTGGGCGAGACGTTCTGATAGCAATTGCACAGTTCACACATCTCAATATCCACAAGGAGACATGGAAATCTCCTGATCAATCAACTGTCAACCAGAATGAAAACATTCCACGATAACGCACGACAGTTCTCCAGTATGCAGGATATTCGAACATTCCGAGGGGCCAACATTGACTCGGACCACTATCTCGTTGTAGAAAAGGTACGGCTACGGATATCCCGATCCAAGCCAAAACAAGGAAGTACTGTGAGAAGATTCGACGTTAGACGGCTAAAATCGCAAGAGACTGCCATGTCCTTTCTTTCCGATTGAACACTAATAAACTCTTAAGAAGTCCGATACTGCCAGAGCTGCTTGCGAGCTCTACGAGCAGAAGAGGAGAGAGGAATACCGGCTTCTTAGATGACAAAAAAAAGAGAACATAAGAAGCGTTCGATCGAGGATATATAGGGAAGTTACAACGGACAACAGGAATGAGGTTCGTAAATTTTACTAAAAGGTAAAACAACCTCCCAAGGGTATCAGCCACTAACCGAAAGCCTGTAAAGACGATCAGGGGAACATCGTATTAGAACAGCAGTCGATGTTGAGAATATGGAAAGACCACTCCTCCAAATTATATAACGGCAATGAAGAACCGAATTCCGCTGTAAGGGAGATAGAACCACTCAACCTAGGCGACGCAGATCAACAATTCCGTCCACTCGACCTTGATGAAGTGAAGATAGCTATATGTAAACTTAAGTCAAACAAAGCAGCTGGTGCTGACGGCATTGCTGCCGAACTATTCAAAGCAGCAGGTAATGACTTCGTAGGGAGCATGCACCAACTCATCTGCAAAATATGGTCGGAAGAAAGCATGCCCGATGAGTGGAATCTTAGCATAGTTTTCCCAATACTTAAAAAAGGAGACCCTCTTAATTGCACCAACTACAGAGGCATCAGTCTCCTTAACATTGCGTATACGATCCTCTCTGCCGTATTATGTGAACGTCTGAAGCCATTCGTCAACAACCTGATTGGTCCTTATCAGTGTGGCTTCAGACCAGGAAAGTCCACTATCGACCAAATATTAACACTATGGCAGATCTTTTAAAAACCCAGGAGCTTTAAATCGATACCCACCATCTCTTTATCGATTTTAAAGCCGCGTATGACAGCATTTATAGGGAAGAGCTCTACCGAGTAATGTCTAGCCCTGTCAAACTTATCCGTTTGTGCAGAATGACGATGGAGAATGCACGCCGCTCGATCAAGGTCGGAAAAGATCTCACCGATGCTGAGTATTGTGACGGGAGCGAAGAAGATGGGTTTACTGGTCAATGAATGCAAGACCAAGTATAAACTGTCATCAAAAAAGGACATTGAAAGACAACGTCTTGCACAAAACGTCACAATGGACAGCTATATCTTTGAAGTAGTTGAGGACTTTGTCTACCTAGGCACCGCTATCAATTCAGAAAACGACACCAACGCTGAAATCAAAGAAAGAATAACTATTGTAGATGTAATGGCTTCTTCTTTGGACGTAGAAGGCAATTGAGAAGTAAAGTCCTCTCTCGAGCATCTTAAATCATCATCTATAAGACGCTCATCATCCCGGTTCTCATTGATGGCGCTGAGGCCTGGACCCTAACAAAAAAAGATGAGGGGGTCTTAGGATGCTTCGAGTGAAAAATTCTTCGGGTGACTTTTGGTCCCGTACGCATAGAAGGAGAATGGAGGAGAAGATACAACGACGAATTGTACGGGCTGCACAGCGACACTGACCTTGTTAACAGATTTAAAGTCCAACGGCTTAGATGGCTTGGTCATGTAGAGTGAATGGACATCAACGCACCAGCCCGGAATGTCTTCGAATCCAATCCCGAGGGATCGCGAAGTAGAATAAGACCGCGACTCAGGTGGTGCAATCAGGTGGGTAAAAACCTCAACCAACTTGGCGCGCGAAACTGGAGACAGCTAGCTAAGGACCGATCTGGCTGGAGGCGCATGTTAGTTGAGGCCCAGGTCGCCCCGGATTGTAGCGTCACTTTAAGTAAGTAAGTGGGTCTGTAAAAATTCTTCACTAGTTCGGGTATAAGATTCTACGAAACCCAAAATGAAAATATTAAGAGATTAAACAAGTCTACAAAAAATGATCAATTACAATAATACCAATTGTGATCCTTTGATCCTAACTGATGATTTACTTATATTTATATTCTATGGCAACTCTGTTACTTTAATTTAATTCTTAATTATAAACATATACAATGTTATTATATCTTCGATGAAAATGGTCTATTAATTAGCATAAAGGAAATTGCACTAATTTGATTAGCGATATCTTTTCGCTAATTATAAATCCAAATAATAAATAATAAATACCAAACATTTTGAAAAAAAAAACAAAAATAGATTTTAGACAATTTAAAATAAAATTCCCTAGAAACATGCTTTTGTCAATACTATTTGAAGAAGGTTCTGAAGATGTGTATCTTCTCTTTTATGAAGAAAAAATATCTTTGGTTGACAGGCATGATTACGAGCATATTATGACAAGTATTTATAAAGTTGTCAATTTCTATAAATAGTCTGCTCTGTTACCTATAGTTCAGTTACAGTTACACCCACCCAAAATCCTACAATCATTCACTTTAATAATACTAATTGTCCTTTGAGGCTCCAAAATATACCTGGCAACTCTACCCCTACTACAACCCCCGTAAAATTGTAAATATTTTACCTCCTGTGGAAAGATTTCTCAACTTAGGTTCAACCTGATATCTTTCCAGGAGGCATTTTATTTTTGTTTGCTTTTAAAATGTATGCATGTATCTAAGTACCTAAATATTTTATAAGGATGTCAAAGACGAGCTGAAACTGAAATGCTTTATTTTCTTTATCTGCCACTAATGCTTTGAAAATTTTATGTATCTGCATCTATTTATATTTTTGGGTGACAAATCTTCAATTTACTTCGTTCTATCTGTGTCTCAATATTATATATAAAATATTTACAAAATAAATTATCCATCAATGGATTAAGTTTGATGTGGGCGAAATAAATATAACAACCATCAGTGATGAAGCGTATCTGGTTTGATTCGTTGTTGTTGTTGATGATGATGGTATTATGAAGGCACCTTAAATAAGGTTGTAAAATATATGTATTTTTGAAAGCAGAAGAATTAACGTTTTCTCAGAATCTGGTAAGGTACTCGTTGGTATATGAGAAGAATTGTTGGTTTGGAAAACGACAAATATACTTATATTTTTTCAAAATGCTTGATTAGGTGGAAAATGTTGGAGTAATATTTTCTGTCACTCTATAGTCGTCTGGAGGGTTGTCATGCGTCTATACTGAAATCCTCATCTCATCTGGGATTGTGCGGTAATGTGGTAGACGTTTAGAATAATATGTTCAAATGATGATAAAATTAAATAATGTATGAATATATTTATAAAGGTATAGATATATGGAGATACAAATGATACATCAGGTGTAAGACACTTTCTTGAAATCATTTTTGAAAACATTTTCCAGTTAAATTGCTTAATCAATTCTTGGAAAATAGTTATTTTAACTCTGGAAACTGGAATCAATGGCAACTTTACGAGTTTACCCTTTACCCTTAACAAATTCTGAAAATAAATGTCTACGCATTGAGTTTTTAACCTTTAAATTACAATTTAACATTTTTAACGTTTAATTTACAGTTAAAGATTTGTAATAAAATAAGGTAAAGTTGTTGTTAGAAGTTTCAAAAATGTATAAACATTCACATGACCACAATATGCCCAACACTGGATGTGCTGAGTTTTGAGGCATTTAGGTCATTAGTTTATTTAATGATATCATGCGACTGAGATCTAAAAGACTGAACAAGAAGAAGGATTCGTCCGTGTGGTTAAAAAACTAAGAATCAGATCATTCTCAAATTAAAACAGCTGTCTAAACAAATAAAATCTTATCAGGTATTTCAGATTTTACAAGGGATTTTAGCGATGTTGTTGGAAAATATTACTTTCCAGTAAAAAGTATTTCAAGGATACTGTTTCCATTTAAAAAAAATTGTAGTGCCAAAGGAAAGCGTATAAGAAATAATACAATTTGAACAATCTTAAGAAACCGGAGGAATAATTTTTTATTTTAAAAACAGGAATATTTTACTAAAATTAATATTGTACAAATTTACTCATATTCCGAAATTTAAAATATGTTCATATGCAAAATTTATTGTAATATCCATGGTTGTTTCGTGTTCAGAGGGCAATAAAAGGCACAAAAGTATAGTAACAAATTCAACAGATACTATTATTAATATTGCTTCAGATATGAACTCAGTAATATTAACGACTTTTTGTGTTTAAACTGACGAAATTAGAACCTTTACACAACCACCTTTTTTTTTTTAAATATGTGTCAGAAATGTATTAAAACTAAACAAACGACGCCACCGCACCATCTTGAATGTGTATCCACCACCTACAAGAGCAACGGCGGTTACTCCAAATTCGTGTAGTACGGCTAAAGAACGAGTATCGGAAAAATTGGGATTGGGAAAAATGGATAAATATTCCCAGAGCGCTATCTCAATATGGTTCTTTTGAGTGAGGACGAACTATTGGCTTTATCCTCATACTCAGAAGATGAAAACAAGAACGTGGTGAAGGTTGATCTACCTAATGCAGTTAGTACAGATTAATCTACAACTCTCCATAAAGGCCGGGGGTCAAACTGACTTCCATGTACACATAGGGAAAACTATACGCTTGTCTATATTCTGGAAGGAAGAAGCACTGAGGAAATTCTGAACTTGTTAGCGAACGCAAGAAGCCAATACAGTTATCTTCCTTCCTAAGATTACAAATCTTAACATCGATGGTAACGAGGGACCGTTCGTCCTGCCCCATGGGCTCAAGGCAGGCTTACTGATAAAAATAGATGAAAATCAGTAAATATACAAATCGACAATTGAGTCGGTATTTATATATGATACAAATCATTTTATAAAAGAATGATGTAATTGTAGATAAAGCTCGGTGGATTGAGATCCACATGAAATTGGGCGACCACTTCTACGGTTATCTTCCCTAGATGGTACCACATCAAAGACCTAAATTAAGACACCATTTTAGATATGGTACCACGGGATATGTTGCAGTCCCATGGTTGATTCCATGAACATGTATGGGATGGCACCCTTGTGCGAGTATCGTGGTGGCTGTAGTTTATCCTATATGGTATTGGTTTCTTCAACCCTCGAAATTATATTTATATATAATAAATATATAATATTTAGATGGAAGAAAATAAGACCAAAGGTTAATAAATTGGTACATTTGTTAAGTCTTGGTAGCTTAGAAAGAGGAACTCACTCGAAACATTTCACCAAAGAAGAGAGGGTAAACCTTGTGAAATACTTTAAGCGAATTTCAAAAACTAAGTGACAAAGCAATGCAAGGGCAGCAAGTTGAAAAAAAATTTCCAACAAATAAGGGCTTATAGCCAGGTGTTGTTGTTGCGAGTAATTATCTTAAACTCCATAAAGGCCTCGGACTCACTCCTTGAGGAAGACATTGCCCTGATCCAAGAGCCATGAATTATGAGTTCCGTTATTTGAGGACTTAAGCCTCCTGGGACTACACACTGTTTGAAACAGATAAAGGTAAACCTAGATCTAGCATAGTTTCAGTAATAAAGTTACCACCGTAGATAGGCTGGAAACAAACAAAGGAATTAACCAGTGTCGGCGTATCTTAGCCATGGTCACCTTGGCCATATTCCTCCTAAAACCCTTGAGAGAATCATCACTGAAGCGGAATGGCAGAAGATCGGCCCAATAATTGGGATGAAGGAGTACAGATATTAAAGACAAAAATGAGCCTCTTTTTGATTATATCCTTGGAACTAACCTCTTAGTAAGTAATTTTGGAAATGAACTAACCGTTATTACTAAAACTCGATAAGAAGTCCTAGCCATAAATCTTGTCGCCAATACTATTCACCACACGATCTTGGACTGGAAAGTATCCAAAGTACACTCGATCTCTGATCACAGATATATCCAATTACAAATCAATTTGGATGAAAACCCTAGCCCATTAAAATTTCGAAATTATCGAAAAACTGACCAGGAATATTTTGTCCATCCTCTACGCTAGTAAACATGACAATAAAGCCAATAACCTCAACTTAGCTATGAATAGATCGCTAGAAATTACTTGTCCACTTATACTATTAAGAGGAAAGAGGAAACCACAATGGTGAGCCTTACAGCTCGACTCGCTCACAAGGAAATGTTCAGGAAATTCTTTAAACAGGGCAAAGCCAGAAGAAAAGCCTCTCACTAGGATTCTTACAAAGAAATCGTGAGATTTTTAAGAAAGTTCTAAGGAAATCTAAACAATCTAAAAAACTTCTGAGGCAACAAAGATACCAAGGAGTCTAAAAAATGCAAATGTCTCCTGGACAGAGTGAAGAATCGCTAAACTTACTACTGGATACTCACAATTCTAGTAGTTCTCTAACCGCAACTATCACATTCGTTCAAGTTTCTATATAAAATATTCACAAGGTCTGATCAGAAAAGACAAGCTAAAATAGGCTCTCCACAGCTTCGAACCATTTAAATCTGCAGCCAAACAACAAAAAGCTTCAGACATAATTGTACCAATCCTTGAGGTAATTTTTACCAGCTGTCTGCATCTGGTCCATATTCCCTTGGCATGGAGAGAAGTTAGAGGTGTCAACCCTAAAGACCTACAACACATAAGTCTATAATCCTTCCTTCTTAAGGCCTTAGAAAGATTAATTGATATACATTTTAGGCAAGTATTGGTATAAGACTTCTGTCTACATCTAAACATGCCTACTGTAAAGGTAAATCGGTGGAAACGGAGGCGTGTAGAATTACAAACCTTAGAACGCACCATCGAATGCTGCCTCCATCCATATTGAAGGCGATTTTAATAACTTGGACACATCTGCACTAACATTTCAAATTCCTTTTGTGCTGGCTAGCAGAATGAACAACTCAAAACTGGGCAGCTCTTCTGCTAGAAGATTCGATAGTAGAGGGAAACCGGAAGGTAGTGTTTTTTACCCTCTCCTCTGGAACCTAGTGGTAGATGCAATCACGACTAATCTGGATGCGGAAGGTTTCACAGTGATTGCCTATGAGGATGAGGTTGCTAAAGCGATTTCAGGAAACCATCTTAACCTCTTTAAATAAAAGAACGAAATGCCTTAGACATACTTTGGGCTCAAAAACCGAGTTAGTACTATTTTTGAGGAATAACAAAATTCCAAAATATGTTAACCCGCCCTTATATTAAAGGAATCCAATTAAAGTTCTCAGACGAGTCCATTCGCCTCAAAGCTTCACCACATTGAGTTAACAACAAGATTGGCCACTCTGTAATTCTTAGGTGTAAGGAATCAATTCCAAAGTACACAGACAACACCATCCCCCAACTGTAATTCGACATAAATTTCCAGATTTCTATACCTTCCAGATCTTTTTGGGAGGATAGGGCATTCCTGGAAGGCGAGTCAGTCTACTCTCATACCGGTGAGCAAAAACAAAAGAAGGGGTTTGTGGAGTTGTATACTCTAAACTATAACTGAAATTAAGTCTCTCATTCCGCCTTTCCGTGGTATGATGGTTAGTGCGTTTGACTGTCATGATGGAGTCTTAGGTTCGATCCCTGCCTGTGCCATCTAAAGCTTTTTTCGCCGATACTGCCTCTTGAAAGGAATTGACAAATTCCCAAAGAGTATTTTTTTGTCATGAAAAGTGCTTTCACAAATTAACTGTTCGGATTCAAGTTAAAACTGTAGATCGCCTCCATCAGTGAAAACAGTACTCGCCACAGTTTTAAAAGTTGTATGGCACGAGGCCCTAGTTCTCAACGGATTGTTGTGCCACCAAATTTATTTATTTTACTCCGCCCTCCCAATCATTGTAGCGTGTTCCAGGCGGAATTTTGGTGATAAAAGTTGTCTTGTCCTGGCTTAAAGAAATCATGATTTCAACATCTGATATCCGTATTTTCTCAGATAGTCAGGCAGCTATCAAATCTCTGGACCTTTTTTGTGGATGTCCGTGATATTCATCACGGACATCCACGTTAACCACTTTCACTGGATGAAATTCCTCTAATATAACACGGTAGATGAAGGGAAACTGGAACAGTGTTATTTAATCACGACAGTTACTGTTACCAATTATTTCTACACTCTTTATTGCATATTTCTCAAGAGACTTAAGAGAGAGAGAGACCTCACACTGAAATCGTCATTGCGTTCAATTTCAATGTACACAATTCTTCTTGGTTTCGGTTTTGTGGCCAGACAACACCCGAACGAAGGTATGTTGTAGTCTTTGCTGAGTTAATATGTTAAACTCAGCTTGTTGACGAACCATCTCGAATTCCTGACCCTAATAAAAACACAATCAGTGTTTTACCGGCTCTAGGCACATCAGACTATTGTATCGTATTTGCAAACTTCTCATGTCAAAAAAACCGTTTGGCAGTATGAAGAAACCAACTGAGACGGTGTCAATGAATTCTTCTGGAACTTCGATAGTGACGTGGATTCCAGCGCAAATACGGTTACAAATTTAATTTTTTGTGGAATGAGATATTTTATTCCGAATAGGTTAAAATCTATCAAACTCAAGGAAAGCTCTTGGTTTGATTCAAACTGTCAAGAGATTATTAGATTCAAAGGTGTAAGTTTCCGGATTTGTAAAGCACACTTCACTGAGGGAAACCGAAATAAGTTCAAACAAGCTAGACATTCTTGCAATTGTAATATTCGACGAACCAAATTTGTGCATGACCAGAAATTAAGGAACAAAATTTCACAATGTCCCAAAGATAGTAAAAACATCTGGTTATTTGTAAAAAAAAAAACTTACGAAACCCCACGTCATCCTCTGTTCCAAACTTCGTCCACAATGACGCTCACTATATTTAAGCTCTATTTATAAGGCCAATCTGCTTGCAGTACAGTTTGCTGTTAATTCGACTCTACCATTCAACGTTGGCAAAAAGCCACTACGTATTTTTTCCATCTTTCCTGCTCTACAGGTCTCCTTACGAGCGGATGGAAAACAGAATTTGTCCAGCGTGCCCCTAAACATCTCTAATTATTATCCAATAGCTCCCACGTCCCTTCTTTCCAAGGTCATGGAAACGCTGATTAATAATCAGCTTAAGAAATATTTTGAGGAACGGAAGCGTCTTAATAACCTGCAGTATCGCTTTCGTAGCAAAAGGTTAACTAGTGATCTCATATGGTTTATCTAACCGGAACAGTGGAACAAATCTTTACATCGTTTTGGAGAAAGTAACATTACTGCACTTGACATTTCAAAGGCATTTGATAGAGTTTGGGATTAAGCTCTCTTATAGAAAATGCGTGCTTTTGGTATTGATGAATCTGTTCTTCTTTGGATTAGTAACTACCTTTCGGACCGTTCAATACAAGTTGTATTGGATGGTTTCAATCTGAAACTCATAAAATAAATGCTGGTGTCCCCCAGGGCTCCCTTTTGTCTCCGATTCTCTTCCTCATATTCATAAAGTATCTCTTGTCTGCCATTTCTAATCTATTAAACTGATTTGCCGACGACATTACCCTCAGCTTTTCATATCCGTTTCTAGATTCACATCCTTGTCCTTCGGATGTGGAACTTCAACGGCAGCGTGTGATAAGATGAGCTTAACCTTGCCCCGATGCCGGTATCCATGAGCGGCGCTTGCATGCAGGAAACTAATCAACTGTCAGTACTCGGTATGTGTATTACAGATCAACTCTTATGGAATAAACACATATTCCATATTGGCAAAAAAGCTTGTAGGTGCTTAGGATTCCTTCGACAGTGCAAGAAATGGGCGAACCCTTCTGATCTGGCTGTAAGTTGCGAAGCCTTCATTCGTCCAAAACTTTAATACAACTCACATATTTGGGCAGGTGCCCCTAAAAAAATGTTAAGTCTTTTAGATAGGATCCAAAAAAGAGCTTTGAAAATGATAGCCGTTAGAACGTTTACCGAAACATTTACATCTCTCGAACACCGCCGCAATGTTTCATGACTTTGGTTGTTTTACAGATATTTTTACCAACCTTAATTAATTCAGACGTAATACTCCCACTTCGAGGAATACTCATCAGTTTACCCTTGAGCTCAATTTCGGACGTACTGTTTTTTCTTCCAATTTTCAAAATTTTGAAACCAACGTGCACCGGTATCTCCTCTTTCCTATTTTCTTACACTCGCACCGTGTTTAAACATTACAATGTTAAGGATATTAAAACCCCTTAAGTGCCTGTACATTATAAAAAAACATTCTTCTTCAGAAAAAATCTCATTCAAATGCTTGCCAAGTTTCAACCCCAAGGCTATAACTTTAAACTCATGAAATTACTATTCTTTAAGTTATTAAAAATTTGTCTGCAAAAATAATCAAATAAATGCCGTCTTTTCAAAATCAATGCATTCTTTTGCAATACTTTAAACACATTATAAATAATTAATTTTTAATGAGCTTCAGCTCACGTTACATTTTTTAAATATTAAAAACCCTTTAGTAAAAAGTATCATATTGACAAATGGATGATTTTCACGTTTCTATAAAACTTTAAATTTTAACAAAACTTTTCTATTTAAAACATAAGTAAAATTTTGCGTTCATTTTATCCAAAGAACGTTTAAAAAGCACCCAAGGCTATCTTATAGGTATACTCAACTCATGCGAGTTGGTAAATACAGTCTTTCAAAACCACCACTTTATAAAGTCGTGGTATCAAATTGAAGCGCTTCCCATAATATATCTTTTTTTTGGTGTGTTTCTATTTAAAAGAAAAATCATACACCATCAGGATATACCTACCAAGCAAGACCCACATTCTACATATTGCATGCTTTGAAAGCATAGACTCTCTTCTTTGGCTGCAAGCAGCAGCAGATACCATCCTTGTGAGTTGCAGCTCACTGCAATTAAGTAATAAAGTATAGATACAAAACTGACATGATATTATACTGAATATATACCGTAAGACACTGTGGCCAATACATCAGACTAGTCTATACCAAAGTGTATCCGGTGGCCTCGTTCTTCGTTCTTCAATCTTGATATTCTTCCTTCCTTCCAACATAGGTAGGTAGGTAGGTTATAATATGTGCGGATAAAGACGGACAAACTAACTCTTGTTGACTTAAACACTAAGCACGTGATTTGGCGATAAATTCAAAAATAGAAAAAGCCTCACTCCGTACTAACTCAAACCCTAACCTACATTCTATATACATTATACACCTGGATGAAAAAACCCACAGCGTGCACAAGAAAGTGTTAGATCGGTCAAAATGTTCTATATTTATAAAGGTACCTTTCAGCCTTATAACTCAAGACTCAAAAACAATATAATTTCACCCGAACTAACTTTCAACCATGAACGTTGCACCTGACTACAAAATAAAATAAAACAAAAACAACAATAAAAAACTTCGCCTTCTTCTGCACACCTCCGAGTTCGCAGCAATCACCATCCCTATCATCCCCTATTTGTCCAGGTACAGGCCCAGGCCCATGCCAAGGCCCACCTTCTTTCAAACTCAAGACAGCTGTAGAATTATGCTAATTTTCTATTTGGAACCTAAGGGCCGATTACGTGCACTATATTGCAACGGAGGGGCGAGACTAGAATTGTTTAGCAAGCAACAGCAGAGCACGAAAAACAAAGACTTTTGTGCCAGCCAAAGTGCAAGAGTTCAAAACATGAAATTACAATGTTTTGCTGCTTATTTATTGTGATGGCATCAAGGCAAAAGAGAGGAAGTAGTGAATTTTCTACAGAAATTGATTGGGTTCGAGCCAAATGAAAAACAATCAGAACACAATTCAACAGGGTTGTTATATATTTATTTAGGTTAAGACGAAAATCATCCTCTTCATTAGTTTTTCTCGGAAATGAAAACAAAGCTCTATACAAGCAGCAGCAGCAGGTATGTGTTTAATTAAGCGTTAAAAATAAGGAATAGAGAAAGTTCTGATATAAGTTCTCCATGTTTTTCTCCTGAAATTCTTGCTTAGTTAGGGACTCTGATTATGTCAGCCATTTATAAATATATATGTACGAGTACGTATGAAGGTAGATTTTGTGTATTTGACGTCTTACACAAGTCGAGAACCTATAGTCATTGAAAACATTCAGTCGATCCTTTAATTGGCCTTGAAACATATTAAAAGGATATTACGCCAACAATACACGAATGTAACATCCTTGGTGCTGTACTCTGTACACTTGGCAGGGATAACAAAAATCCAAGAACAAAACGAAAACGGAAAGGCAGCTGAGGAAAGATTCACTGTAATTGTAAATAATTACAGTTGTTTTATACGAGAGTTGCATGTTGATGATGATAATGATGCATCCATCTACCTTGAACTTTGGTTTATAATATTTGTATACCTAACAACATAAGAAGATTCTTCATTTTAAACAGCTTATTTTTTTATAGCGGATATGGTTGCTTGTTTGTTGTGGAATTAATGTCAAAAACCGGAAAGATGTAAACCCAACACATGGATGTTTATGAACATATTTCTATAAGAGGTGCACCTGTCAATTTAAGGATACTCGCTGTTTACTTCATTCAAATGCAGCTGAGCAAAATCATTTTCATGTCGAATAAAAATCTTAATATAAAATCAATGAAAAGGACCTTACTTCAAGGGCATTTTCTAGGACCATCAATGTCAGGAATAAGTGAAACTGCATGCACCCATGACAAAGTGGTTATGTAGTTAACATGAAGTTAATTACATGCAACAATTTTGTCTAGCCTTTTTATATGATTTTACCAATTCATAAATAACAAAAGTATTTATGTTTTATTTTGTAAGTGTTTTTTTTTTTCTATTTTGAGATACAACCCGAAAAAACAAAGATTTTTTCTCTATTTGAATCTGTTTATTTTAACGATAACGATGACACCCAAACTATGAGATCCTAAAATTCTACGATTTACCCTAGCAATAATTCTGATAGCATGTTCTTACTAAATATATAAAGGTTTAATTAAAAGAAAGTCCATATTAAAGTTTAGATTTAAATTAAACATTGTAGACCAATTTAAGAATAGGTAGACTAGGATATAGACTAACATGGTAAATTTGCCTAACAACTTTCTTTAGATACATTTTTAAGTTAGAAGTGTGGGTTCTCCAACTCATCTGTAAATCTATCCGAATACCTAGGTATTTGAAACTTTCAACTCCCTCAATTATAAAACAACCGTCAGAGCATAGCTGGTTTTTATTATAGGAAGTAGTGCAATCATGCAGGCAATTATTATTTAACCGATATCGAAGACAGAAAGGTGAATGATAACTCATAGAAATTTCTTCACAGATATTACCCCTTATGTTAAAATTCATAAATTTTGTTTTGTCACTTATAATAAGTCGATGAATATAAAACCTTTTACGCAGAATCTTGAAGTCACAATTTACATCAATAAATAAATAATTGGAAATAATTTTTCGAAGAATATGACAACGCAGTATCAGCTGTGATACTGCCTTTAAACCTTCAAACAAAAAGCGAGTTCACAAAGATTAAAAAAATTATAGGGCCCAGGACAGATCCTTGAGGAACACCCATATTAATAAACTTCACTGAGCTAAGAATATCCCGAATTTTTACCCGTTGTTTTCTATTCATTAAATACAATTCTAACCAATCATACATGGTACCTCTAACTAAGCCCGGCTTTATACAATTTATCAAGTAACAAAACATGATCCACCATATCAAAACCTTAGTTACATATATCTATGAACAGAGATGAAGGTATTTTAGAATTGTTCAAGCTGCTAATAATTTCAGCACATAGTTTTAAAATGGCATCCAATGTAAATCTTTCAGCCATAAGGCCGTATTGGTAGTCACTAAAAAAGTTTGTGTTTTTCAAAAAATTTTAGAAAAAAACTGGAGGGATATGTGACGGTAATTATTTAGGCTTGAAGTGACACTTCTTTATGAATTGGTATAACTAAGGCTTTTTTTAGGGCATCAGGAAAAACTCCTTTTTGCAAGCTGAAATTAAAAATTAAGATTAAAATATCAGAGACGTAAAATTAAATCATCAGAAGAAGAGTTTGAATTATTTAATAACATTACGATTTTATTTATTTTTTCCGAACTAAAATTTACAAAGAAAAAACTTCTTGGTTGAAAAATATCATCAATGATACTGTTATAACAACACCACACATTTTCAAAAGTTCTAACATTTGATAAATTCTCACTTATGCTTCAGAAAAAATCATTAAATAGGTTCCCAACTTTTTCAGGACCTGTCTCAGTAGAGTTTTCAGTTTCTACTATGATATTCGTCTCGATTTTATTTCTGTTAAGAATACCATTTACTATTTCCCATTATTTTTTCGAGTTACCTACATTTTCAGCAAAATTATTACGATAAAAAGTGTCTCTTCAAAGTGGAATTTCAGTCCGGTCCCTAGCTAGCTGTCTCCAGTTTCGCACGCCAAGTTGGTTGAGGACCTCTCCCACCTGGGCGCGCCACCTGAGTCGCGGTCTTCCTCTACTGTGCCGTCCCTCGGGATTGGATTCGAAGACCTTCTGAGCAGGAGCGTTGATGTCCATCCGCTCTACATGACCAAGCCATCATGTACAGCCCGTACAGTTCGTCGTTATATCTTTTCCTCCATTCTCCATCTATGCGTACGGGACCAAAAATCACCCGAAGAATTTTTCTCTCGAAGCATCCTAAGACACTCTCATCTTTTTTTGTTAGGGTCCAGGCCTCAGTGCCATAAATGAGAACCGGGAAGATAAGTGTATTATAGATGGGGATTTAAGATGCTCGAGAGAGGACTTTACTTCTCAATTGCCTTCTAAGTCCAAGGAAGCAGCGATTTGCAAGAGTTATTCTTCGTTTGATTTCAGCGCTGGTGTCGTTGTCTGTGTTATTTGCGGTGCCTAGGTAGACAATGTCTTTAATTACCTCAAATTTATAGCAGTCTATGGTGACGTTTTGTCCAAGACGTCGTTGTTCAATGTCCTTTTTTGATGACAGCATATACTTGGTCTTGCCCTCATTGACCACTAAACCTATCTTCTTCGCTTCAATCGCAATGCTCAAAAACACTCCACTGATATAACGCTTTGATCTTCCAATCATGTCAATATCATCGGCGTATCCGAGCAATTAGATGGACCTTTGGAAGATTGTACCTCTAAAGTTGACGGTTAAGTTTTGCACAATTCTTTCCAAACGATGTTAAAGAAGTCGCAAGACAGTGCATCGAGTTGTCTAAAACCTTTTTTGACATTAAATGCATCAGTAAGATCTTTTCCGACCTTGATAGAGCAGCGTGCGTCCTCTATCGTCATTCTGCACAAACAGATAAGTTTGACAAGGATGCCTACACTAAACATTGCTCTGTAGAGCTCTTCCCTATGACTATTGTCATACGTGGCTTTGAAATTGATAAGGAGATGGTAGGTATCAATTTGAAGCTCCTGTGTTTTTTCCAAAATCTGCCGTAGTGTGAATATTTGGTCGATAGTGGACTTTTCTGGTCTGAAGCCACACTGATAAAGACCAATCAGGTTGTTGACGAACGATTTCAAACGTTCGCATACAACAGCAGAGAGGATCTCATATGCAATGTTAATGAGAACGATGTCTCTGTAGTTTGCGCAATTTAGAGGGTCTCCTTTCTTATGTATCAAGCAAACTATGCTGAGATTCCATACATCGGGCATGTTTTCCTCCGAATATATTTTGTATTTAGATGAGTTGGTGCATGCTCCCAATCACATCATCGACTGCTGCCTTGAATAGTTCGGCAGCGATGCCGTCAGCTCCAGCAGCTTTGTTTGACTTAAGTTTAGATATAGCTATCTTCACTTCAAGGTCGGGTAGGTGGAATTGTTGATCTGCGTCGCCGAAGTTGAGTCGTTCTATCTCCCTTACAGCGGAATTCGGTTCGTCATCGCCGTTTGATACTTTGGAGAAGTGATCTTTCGACTGCGGTTCTATACTTAAATGTTCTTTTGATTGTCTTTACAGACTTGGTGGCTGGTACCCTGGCGAGGTTTTTTTTACATTTTGGTAAAATTTACGAACCTCATTCCTGTTGTGACATGCCGTCTGTCTCATCGATCGCACTCTTCTCATGCTCTCATTTTCTCCATCAAAGAAGCCGGTGTTCCTTTCTCCTCCTTTGCTCTTAGAGGTCGCGAGCAGCTCTGGTCCTTTTGTGCAGCGCCGTTTTGTATGCCTGTTGTTTGGCTGCGTGCGCTTGGCGGCATTCGATTAGCCGTACCTTGGCTACAACGAGGTAGTGGCCCGAGTCAATGCTGGCTCCTCGGAATGTTCGGATATCCTGTATACTGGAGAAGTGTCGTACGTCGATCGCAATGTGGACAATCTGGTTGACGGTTGATTGATAACAAAATTTCCATGTCCCTTTGTGGATATTGAGATGTGTGAACTGTATATAAGCTACCAGAACGTCTCGCCGCGTAGTGAAATCGATCAGCCTGAATTCGTTGTCCGAGGTGGTGTCGTGCGGGCTGTATCTCCCGATTGTGCCCACAAAGATGTCTTCTTTTCCTAGCTTGGCATTAAGACTTCCTAAGACAATTTATAATGTCATAGCCAGGTTACTGCTCATATGTCTTGCTCAAGAGCTCGAAGAATATGTCTTTGGTGTCTTCATCTTTCTTCCCTATTGGGGCATGCGCGCATATTAGGCTTATGTTTGCGACTTTGGCTTTGATGCGGATTGTCATGATGCGCTTGCTCACACTGTTTAAACAATTCCACACCCAATTAGATGCTGTCTTTGTTCACGGTAGCAATCGCCTTAGTATATATCGCTGTCTTATAGTTTGCGTTTGCCCAGTGCATCCCATCGCACTTCTTATGGCAGTAATATCTGAATTGCAGCCGTTTAGGGCTTCCGCTGATTGTTCGGCTGCACGTGGTCTGTTAAGGGACCTAACATTCCACGTTTGTACGTCCGAAGTTCGTTGTCCTTTTTTCGTTTGCGTGGGTTGTCAACAGTGAATCCGTGCGTATCCGAGGCTTGTTGGTGCTTCGCAATTAAAGGAACTTTTTACGTGGCCAGGAAGTCTCCCCGACTACACAACTCCCAACCTGGAGGGCCAGATCTTTAGTATAACTCAAAGGACGGGGAGCCGTATAAACCACTCCTTACAGGCCTGAGCTTCGAATATGTCAAAGAAGCCCTATAAGGTGTTCACTAAGTAGTTCAACCTTACTGGAACTGTAGACGCCACCCTTGATTCCATCTCGAGAATTCGTCCGCTGCGTCAGGATAAGGAGAGGTGCCTTAGTGTCAAACATCTCTCGTTTGCTGCCCTCAACATTTTTCGCCTGGGCTTAGAACCCAATCTCCAGTTTAGGTACTAGGCACCCGATGTTCACAGCGGTGAGGTGAGAGTAGGAGTTGGTAGACAGGTCTGTTTTGAGAAATCTGTAGACGCTTGTTTCCTCTTGAATGCATATGTCTCCCATTTGAACATCTTTCAGTTATGTCATTGATAAATAAAACAAACACCAACGAACTCAGGATGCATCCTTGTCTTACGCCCAATGGGGTAGACTATTCATCTGAAACGTTAATTCTATCCCACACCATAGCTGCATAGCTATGCATAGCCGTTTCGTAAATTTTGTTGAGTTCATCAGTGTAGTGAGAGCTATCACAAATTCCGAGGTACAGTTTTTGTAGAACTCCTACGTGATTCGGTCTTCTCCCGGGGCCTTATTATCTTTTGAACTTTTAATAACACTTTTGACTTCATCTATAGTAAATGGTGTGTCTAGGACATCATCCAAAAATACGGGAGCTGCGTATTGGTGAGTTAATGAAACTTGTTCAGTATTAAGTAGGCTTCTAAAATGGAGTTTTGATTGATGGGTGTCTAAACTTGGTTGAATGATATGTTTCTTTCTGTTAAGTCGTTTTACTGCCTTTCAAAAGTCCGATGATGAAATAGCCTGCTTTTCGCAATTATTTTTCTTTCCTCAAATTCAATTTTGTTTTGGGAGGCATTTTTAATATTTGTTGTTTGATTTTGTAGACATATTTTTCAATAAATCAGGAGTGCAAACGATTTCTGTCTCGTTTTTTTGTAATCGTTATCGCACCAATCCTGTTTCTTCCTTTCACTCGCGTTTATTAACTTCCCATAGGAAGTTATTGTAATGGGTCCAATTTGTCAAATTGAAAATTTTGATATTTTTCGACGTTTCAAGGTCCCTAGAGTCGAAATAAAAGATTTTTAGAAAGATGTCTGTGCGTGCGTGTATACGTACGTTTGTACGTATGTACGTCCGTACGTTCGCGACGTTTTTTTCGTCGTCCATAGCTCAAGAACCAGAAGAGATATCGACTTCAAATAAATTTTGTTATACAAATAAAAAGGCAGAAAGATGCAGAAAGGGCTCTCAAGAAAATTACGTGGGTGGTTTTTTTACCATAGCAGTTTGAAAAAAAGGTGAAAATTTTGGTTAACCCTAAATATCTTACGACTAAAATATGATTTTATCTCTAAAACAATTTTGTGCAACGAAGAATAATGTTTTTGACATCTGATAAAATTTTGAGAAAAATCTAATTGACAATTTTTTTTATAAAAAATAAAAATCTAAAAAAAACATTACTCAAAGTTCGTAAAAATTGAATATCGATTCAAATATCTTTTCAAAAACATTAAATTTAGGCTTCAAACTTATTTTATCTTATAAGAAATATTGTTTTCAACATTCTGAAAAATTTTGAGAAAAATCGAATTCACAGTTTTTTTTACAAAAAATAAAAACCTAAAAAAAAATGTATAAAAGTTGGTAAAAATTGATTTTCGACTCGAATATCTTTTCAAAACTTTGAGATATTGGCTTTAATTTACTTTTATCTTTCAAAATATCTTGTTGTCAACATACAATCAAAGTTTGAAAAAAATCAAATTGATAGTTTTTTTTACAAAAAATAAAAACCTAAACAAATTATAAAAGTTGGTAAAAATTGATTTTCGACTCAAATATCTTTTCAAAACTTAGAGATATTGGCTTTTATTTACTTTTATCTTTCAAAAAATCTTGTTTTCAACATTCAGTTAAAGTTTGAAAAAAATCGAATTGACAGTTTTTTTACAAAAAATAAAAACCTAAAAAAAAAATTATAAAAGTTAGTAAAAATTGATTTTCGACTCAAATATCTTTTCAAAACTTTGAGATATTGGCTTTAATTTACTTTTATCTTTCAAAAAATCTTGCTGTCAACATTCAATTAAAGTTTGAAAAAAATCGAATTGACATTTCTTTTACAAAAAATAAAAACCTAAAAAAATGTATAAAAGTTGGTAAAAATTGATTTTTGACTCAAATATCTCTTTAAAAAATTTAAGTATTGGCTTTAAAGTAATTTTATCTCATAAGAAATATTGTTGGTAAAATTTAAAAAAATCGAATTGACAGTTTTTGTTACAAAAAATAAAACTAAAAAAAAAAAACAATACTAAAACTTCGTAAAAATTTACTTTCGACTCAAATAACTTTTCAAAACTTAAAAATATTGGCTTGAAATTTATTTTATTTCACAGAAAATATTGTTTTCGATATTCAGTAATTTTTATATAAAAATCCAACAGTCCGTTTTTTCATATAAAAAATAAAATCTACAAAAAGAGTACCCAAATTTGGTAAAAATTGATACGAGTACATAAAGACAAACTTTTAAGCAAGACAAATCTACAGACGGGATGAGAAGTTATCAGTGTGGGTCGCATCCCAGCCTCTTTTTGTTGTTTGGTTTTGTAGGAGCTGCTTTTATTATAATTTCTGTCAAAAGTTCAATGTCTAAGGGGTATTTGTTGCTGCAAATGTTGAAAATTTTAAGATTAAATTTTGCCCTGAGACCTACTACGGAAAGCTTCAGACATATGCAAATATAATATGAAATAAAAATAATTTCGTTTAGAAACAAAATATAGTCGCTGGTTTTTTCGCAGGTTTAAATTACCTAAATATACTACGTCTTTGAATCAGTTGGTTGTTTAATTTTTGTATTTACTAAATTTCTTAAAATAAACATAACCCTTGTTAATACACATTAAGAGATTGTTTTATTTTTGGTAATGACAAATGGCTATTATTTAAAACAAAGCGCAATGTAAATTAAATCAATATTGTTCAAAGATTTAATATTTATGTTCACATCGCATGATAATTTATGTAATTTTGTATTTTATTTATATTTTTATTAAAACAAACCAACAAAAAAAAACACTATAATTGGCATGAGAAACGGTTATAAAAACCATTTTAAAGAGCTTGCCACGCAGTCATCCTCATTATATTTTTGTTTACTTTTCTATTTCGTTTTTTGTTTTTGTAAAGTAATAAAAAAACAGTAATCCAAATTTAATACTGAATAACAATTATAGCTACGTTTATATTTAAAATCGATCATGACAAAGAAACTCTGCTGCATTACTAATTGAGAGAACTTCTTCGCACAGAAATAGTACATACACGCTAAGGATAAGGCAAAGGAAATGGCTTGAAATAGATGGTGTGACCTAGTAATTTGAATTTTACTCAAGGCATTGGCTCAGAATCAGAAGACGCAGCAAGGAGAAAAAGTGGAATGTTAAGCAAACGGCACGAATCGTCTATCGTCATACCGCTTTCTCATCACCACCATCACCAGGACTCATTGCCTTGTCCCTTTTTCTTTGTCTATATGACTAAGATCCGAAACCTTGAGTAACAATGATTGTGTGATGGCTTGGCACGATATCTTGGAATCAGCCAGAGAATTGTGAGCTGTTTGTGTCGATTGCTTGGGCGGTCTGCAGGAATAGTTTACCTCCTGTCGTCAATGGTGCCGCCAGAACTTCGGTGTTATATACTTATACATATACCTTCCACTATACCCCAGAAAGACCTAGAGGGAAAATTCAAGTTGGGGTGACGTTTTTGTTTATTACACAAAATGACTTCTGCTGTCAGGTAATATTGCATAAGTGCTCAAAATTCGCGTGTACCCGTTTCATAGGAATAGTTTAATAGGAAAGTCTTTAAATTATGTTAAAAAAACGCAAAAGTTTCCTCCTGTTTCTATCTTGATTCCATACCTAAACCTGTAGTAGTCCTCATAAAGGAAAAAGGTTAGATTCCTGCGACCGTTCATACAATTCTTTTTTCATTAACTTTATGTACCTTTACCTACTTGTTTTATTAAAATGAAAATAAAAACAGAATTTATTAGTGATGTGGGAAAGAAAGCAAAGTCACGGTCTTGGTAGGTAAAAGGTACATATAGCTAGCACCCCATTTGTTTATGCTTTTTTTCTCACAATCAGTTTGCCTAACTCATGTCATAAAAACGTCTTATAAGTTTACCTTTGAACATAATGTATACACTCGTCCTGTATCGCATGTGGGGAGGTACTAATTTTATAAAATTTACGATGTTAGCTCATTGGATGCCACACTTAATATTATTTGTTTGTTATTAGCCTTATGGTTATCGAGGATAAGAGTACCTCCGCCACGCGGCCTCCAAGCCGTGTATGATTGTTTAGGAAAAAGTATGAAAATAACGCCATATTTATGGCAAATTGGGTGCAAATACAAATATGTACCTTCATATCATGTTAAGGTGTACGTTGATTCAACAAAAAGTCGTAGGTCACAAATTTACCGTGTTAGGATTTTATTTGTAATCAATGAGCGCTGTTTTTAGGTAAAACAAAGCTTTTTTTATAAGCGGTTTGTTGAAAATATTGTTATTGCGATGATCCGAAACAAAAATAAAATATGGCTGATTAAAGAGAAGTAACAGATTCAATGAATACTTTAAATTTTGAGTTTTAAGTTTTAAGTGCTGGTAGAGTTTTAATGACTTATGATTGTATTTGGATTTTAAGTTGATAAAGCTTTCAATTAGCTCTTACTTCTGTACTCCACACATCTGCGCAATTTAAAACACCATAGCTTGGCAGTAGTACTAACAGGACACTAACTATAAAAATATAAGACTTAACTACGTACTAAGTTTTTTCAGCATATTTCCAGTGCTCGTCTCTCGTCGTTCTGCCAGATCCATTCTTAAAAACCAAGACTTTTGCTTTTTCCGGATTAACTTCCATACTGCACACTTGGCAATATTCTTCCAGTTTATTGATCATCAACTGTAGAGTATTCGGTGATTCCGCAAGAATGACAATGTCATCGGTATACATGATCACTTCGATCCGCTTGTTAGCAAACTCCACAATTGAGATACTCAACCAAATCATCTAGTAAAAACAGCAAAGAACAAGGTACTTAGATAACAGCCTTGTCTTATTCCTTTGTTTAATTCAATCCTCTCTGATCTTTCTTTTCCATTATAAATATATACTATGGTGTTTGGTACAGTTTTTCAATAACGCTGACAAAATTAGTTGAAATCGACAAAAAAGGCGTATAGTTTTTTTTATTTTAAAGGGTGATTTTTTTGAGGTTAGGATTTTCATGCATTAGTATTTGACAGATCACGCGGGATTTCAGACATGGTGTCAAAGAGAAAGATGCTCAGTATGCTTTGACATTTCATCATGAATAGACTTACTAACGAGCAACGCTTGCAAATCATTGAATTTTATTACCAAAATCAGTGTTCGGTTCGAAATGTGTTTCGCGCTTTACGTCCGATTTATGGTCTACATAATCGACCAAGTGAGCAAACAATTAATGCGATTGTGACCAAGTTTCGCACTCAGTTTACTTTATTGGACATTAAACCAACCACACGAATGCGTACAGTGCGTACAGAAGAGAATATTGCGTCTGTTTCTGAGAGTGTTGCTTAAGACCGTGAAATGTCGATTCGTCGCCGTTCGCAGCAATTGGGTTTGTGTTATTCGACCACATGGAAGATTTTACGCAAAGATCTTGGTGTAAAACCGTATAAAATACAGCTCGTGCAAGAACTGAAGCCGAACGATCTGCCACAACGTCGAATTTTCAGTGAATGGGCCCTAGAAAAGTTGGCAGAAAATCCGCTTTTTTATCGACAAATTTTGTTCAGCGATGAGGCTCATTTCTGGTTGAATGGCTACGTAAATAAGCAAAATTGCCGCATTTGGAGTGAAGAGCAACCAGAAGCCGTTCAAGAACTGCCCATGCATCCCGAAAAATGCACTGTTTGGTGTGGTTTGTACGCTGGTGGAATCATTGGACCGTATTTTTTCAAAGATGCTGTTGGACGCAACGTTACGGTGAATGGCGATCGCTATCGTTCAATGCTAACAAACTTTTTGTTGCCAAAAATGGAAGAACTGAACTTGGTTGACATGTGGTTTCAACAAGATGGCGCTACATGCCACACAGCTCCCGATTCTATGGCCATTTTGAGTTAAAACTTCGGAGAACAATTCATCTCAAGGAATGGACCGGTAAGTTGGCCACCAAGATCATGCGATTTGACGCCTTTAGACTTTTTTTTGTGGGGCTACGTCAAGTCTAAAGTCTACACAAATAAGCCAGCAACTATTCCAGCTTTGGAAGACAACACTTCCGAAGAAATTCGGGATATTCCGGCCGAAATGCTCGAAAAAGTTACCCAAAATTGGACTTTCCGAATGGACCACCTAAGACGCAGCCGCGGTCAACATTTAAATGAAATTATCTTCAAAAAGTAAATGTCATGGACCAATCTAACGTTTCAAATAAAGAATCGATGAGATTTTGCAAATTTTATGCGTTTTTTTTTTAAGTTTTCTAGCTCTTAAAAAATCACCGTTTAGTTGTGTTTCCACTGCGCTAGTAAATGAAGCAAAATGATATTATAAACTGTGGAATATCTTTAAGGAAAACCACTTTGAAATTCACTAATCTTGTTTTCATCTTGCACCCAACTGTTCAGTCTTGCGTATAGTACGATTGTGAATATTTTTAAGGCTACATTCAGAATCGATATTCCTGTATAATTTTTAGGGTCTTTAACATCACACTTCTTGTGGATTGGCATTATAAGGGGTTCAAAGAAGTGAAAGGGGAACGTTCCAAATTTGAGCATTATGTTAAGCGTTTCTGTTATTTTTATCTTAAACAAAATTGTGCTATTTTTAAAGAACTCTGCTAGTATACCATTTGATCTGGCAACCTTGCCATCTTTAAGTCTTTGTAGAAGAAAACTCTCTTAATTTTCAGATAACTTAGCGCCTGCAATGACGCTGCTGCTGCTACTTTTATTCTCCAACTTGTACTTCCTTTTTTTTCTTTTCATGTATTTTTATAAAGTTTGCTAATCTCCAAGTAATCTAACCTTACACTTAGAATTTCATATTTTCTCAGGAGATTAAGAAGAGCTAATGATCTTTTCCTTAATTTTTTACATGAAAAGTCATACCACTCATTGTATTTTCTCTACTGGCCAGAACCACTAAGAAGTACTAAAAGATTCACTGGTGACATTCATTCTGAACTGTCATACAGCTGTCATCCAATACTTCTTGGTTTTAGTTAAACATTATTTAAAATAATCCTTAGGAATCATTTAAACAGACTTATTTTTTTTATTTTTATATGAAAAAAACTGACTGTCAATTTTTAATAAAAAATGTTATGAAAGTCAAAAACTATATTTTCTGTGAAATAAAATTATTTTGAAACCGATATTTTTAATTTTTAAAAGATTTTTTAGGTTTTTACTTTTTGTAAAAAAAACTGTCAATTTAATTTTTCTCAAAATTTAACCAAATGTTGAAAACAATGTTTCCTTTATAACAAAATAGTTTAAAGATATAATCTCAAATTTTTGAAAAGATATTTGACTCGAAAATTACTTGAGCTTCAAATTTTACCAATTTTCAGTAATGTCTTGGTTAGGTTCTTATTTTTGTAAAAAAAACTATTTATTTGATTTTTCTCAAAATTTGACTGAATGTTGAAAACAATATTTTTAAAGGACAAAACTAGCTTGAAGCCAATATCTCAAATTTTTGAAAAAAATATTTAAACTTTTACTATTCGATCAATTCGATTTTTTTCAAAATGTTACCAGATGTCGAAAACATTATTTTTCGTTGCATAAACTTATTTGGAGATAAAATAATTTTGTGTTCGTAAAAAAACCCTGATTGGATTTTTTCCCAACAATGTATTTACCTAGTAACAATTTATAAAATAAAAATGAAAAAAAAATATTTTACGTTTTGAATATATAGGGTTTTTCGATAAGGGGGGGTAGATGTTTTGTGTAGTTATATGTCTTGGGGTTCAATTTAGGCCATAAGAAATTGTTTATCATCGTTATGTAGTGCTCGCTTATGACGTTGACCGCCTGACTAACGTCGTTCTTAAAAAAATACGGAAATTACAACGCCGCCGCGCCGGCCCGATATCCAAACCAAACGGCAACTTTTTGAGGATGCTTTATGACCTGGTTAACCTGGTGTGGGTTGGTGTCGTCCAAATACAGTAATTTTGCTTGTTAACACAGCCATTCATCCAACATTGGACCTCGTCACTAAAGATGATTTTTCGGCCAAATTGGGGTCCTCTTCCACACGATTCGAAGCCAAGTAAGCGAAAAAACGGTGCTGTCTATGGTCATAAACTTTGAACCCCTGGGTCAGTTCAATCTTGTACTTGTGTAAACCCAAGTCCCGATGCAAAATTTGCTAAGTTGAAGTCTGCAAAAAGCTGAGTTCTTGCAACTTGCCGTGATGATTTGGCATAACCAACTGAATAATAAACAAAAGATTTGACAGATGTCAACAAAACAAAATGGCTACCACGGGGAGCCATAATCTACCCGCGCCAAACCCGCTTTCACCTTGGGGTCAGAGATGGAGGTGACAATTCGTGTTAGAAATATTTTATTTAAGTTCCCATTAAATCTCGTCTTTGGACCGGCCGTACGTTAGTAAGGAAAGAAGTAAGAAAAGCGCATAAGGTGATCACGGGGAATATTGTAGACTTGCATTGAAAAACTTGACACATGACGCTAGATATTGTTGAAAGCAACATTATACATTCTCCTCCTATAATTGAGTGTCGGTAATACTAGCGTTTTTACCAATATTTGCCCATTACTTGTGCAAACACAAGTAATGGGCGTTCACACGAAGCATGATGTTCTGTTGTCTGCCAGAATGAAAATAGTATTAGTAGAAATATTACTTTATTAAGTTACAACGTATCAGGATTAAAAAATAAAATACTATTTGTTAACTTTTAATTATATCCAAAATTTTAATATTTTTGTTCTTTATGAAACTCCTTTATTAGAAAATGAAGCAAATAGTTTTAAGAAAATATTTTTTATTAATGAACTAAGATGAAATCAAGCTGTACGAACAGCGAACTTTGGTCGAGGCAGCGGGGGTGAACTTTTTGGTTATCGTAAAAGCTTGATGGGTGTACACTTGTACAGTTTAATTGGAAGAGATCTGGAGATTCGTACTTACTGGATATTAAAATGGGCAATGACAAAATGCATATAATACCTTACTTACTCACTTAAGGTGGCGCTACAGTCCGGGGCGGACCTGGGCCTCAAACAACAAGCGTCTCCAGCCAGCTCGTTCCCTAGCTAAATGTCTCCAGTTTCGCACGCCAAGTTGGTTGAGGTCCTCTCCCACCTGCGTGCGCCACCTGAGTCGCGGTCTTCCACTACTGCGCCGCCGTGCTCGGGATTGGATTCGAAGAACTTCCGGGCTGGAACGTTGATGTCCATCCGCTCTACATGACCTAGCCATCTAAGCCGTTGGACTTTAATTCTGCTAACTAGGTCAGTGTAGCTGTACAACCCGTACAGTTCGTCGTTATATCTTCTCCTCCATTCTCCATCTATGCGTACGGGAAAAAAAAATCACCCGAAGAATTTTTCTCTCGAAGCATCCTAAGACGCTCTCATCTTTCTTCTTTCTTTGACAGGGTCAAATATTATACCTGTGTTCTTAAATTGCAACCACTGGCAATGAGATTTTGAAAAACTTAGAGATACACTGCAAGATACTGATACGTCAAATGTGATGCTAATGGGTGACTTTAATGGCAGGATTGGCGTGTCACAATTTAATTTCATCAGTACGGATTTTCCGAACTTAAATTCAAATCGTAAATCTAAGGATGCAGTATGCGATAGTAAGGGAGTAATTATTTTGGAGCTTGCTGATACCTTCGACTGTCATATATGAAATGGAAGCAGCTCAGGAGACTCCGAAGGAGTGTTGCGGATATTCATGATAGTGCAAGACCGTTAAGCCTCTTCCCGAAACTACACTGGAAAGACAAATATAGACTCACCTACCAAATTAATTTAACTCAAGAACTCCAAAAACTCAGAAATTCAAATAGTGTAGTGTAGTGTAGTGTAGTGGATATAAACTCTCTGACAAGCCTTATTAAGAGCTCTAATCCTCAAAGTGCTTAGCCAAGAAATAAAACAAGTTTTAAGCAAGAGTGGCTTGATTTTGATTGCCTGCAATGTAGGAAGAATTCCTTTACATTTTGAAAGCTTTTTCGAAAACACAACTTGCAAGAATTCAGGACAAATAGGGAGTTCAAACAAATGTGTTACATGAAAAAGAAAGCTTTTGAGAGAAGAAATATAGAGGTCATCAATAGTGCACGTTGTTCAACCGATTTCTGGAGAGCTGTGAAAACGTTAATGGTGGAAGAAATATCATCGCTTTAGGCCTGCAAGCATCAAGTTTAAAAAACCACTTCAAAAACCTCCTCAATTTATAGAAAATTTAACCACTGGTCCAATATGCTGAACCACTAATCCTAGATGAATTTTTAGACACCCCTTTTGAGTTTCAGGAAAGTGAATAAAGCCCTTCAAAAACGCAACAGATGACTTCATTTCGTCGTTAACCATTGAACTTAACCGAATCTTCGAACGTGCAGCAGTTCCCGGCAGCTTTAAAAAATCAATTATATATCCTCTCCTCAAAAAAGGAAACCACGAAGATCCATTAAACTACAGGGAGATTTCCTTCCTTAACACTAGTGCTAAACTGTTTGCCGGTCTGATTAACAGGAGGCTAACGCAATGGGTTTATGAGAGAAATTTTTTTTCCGAATATCAGGCGGGATTCCGAAAAAATTACTCGACAGCAGACCATATATTTTCAATTTACAATATTGCTGATACTTGAAGAACAAGAAGAAATTATATGCGTTCTTTGTTGATTTCCGTGCAGCCTTTGACTCAATTGTGCGAGAAGCGCTTTTCTATAAATTATTTGAGTTAGGACTGTTCAGTAGGATTATTAATACTCTTCGAGCGTTGTACAATATGAACACAGCATGCTTATGGAATGGAGTTGCTCTATCAGAGGAGTTTCCAACAACAATGGGCCTAAAACAAGGCTGTATTTTAAGTGCCTTGCTTTTTGTGCTGTTCATTTATGACATAACGGTTACAGTCAGAGGTAGAATACAAGTCTTCTTTGCTGAAACGGTGGTTGGAATGCAACTTATGATGAATAGATTAGGAGATTACTGCAAACACTGGAATTTGGTAGTAAGCTAACAAAAATCTAAAATGATGGTGTTCAGAGGAGGAGGGGCAGATTCTCGAAAAACGAAAAATGGACCTTTAATGGAGACGCTGTGGAAACTGTAGAGAGTACAAATACCTTGGGGTCCTTATAACTTCAAACCTCAACATAAAGAGGCACCTGGACGGAAACTTATCCGAAGCAAAACGAGCGGTTTCTGCTGTGTGGGAGCGATGCATCAAGAACAATTACATCGAACAAAGGTTATTCCGCTCTACAGCAGCGTCGATTCTTTTATATGGAGCGTAAGTCTGGGGTTATCTTTCTTTCGAAGCTTTCGAAGAGAAATTTCATCGATACTTTTTGAAAAGAATTTTTCGTCTATCAAAAAATACCCCAAACTATATGCTTTATTTAGAAACGGGGACACCACCTATGATAATGGACACTCTTAGCGTGCATTTTAACTATGTTGTCAAGGTTTTTGAGATGAAGAATAAAAGAATTCCAAAAATCATTCTTAATAACATGATTCGGACTAGAGGATCAATGATGGTGGAGTGGGAGAGCCTGGCAACCGAATGCGGTATAAATGTATTGATTGGTCAAGATGAAAACTCGTCTTCACTAAGATTCAAGTTCAACGACATTCTTGAAAAACTTGGAAAGTTTCTGAATGACAGAAATGTAGTGGAAGCCAGATCCTCGGTGTTTAGATGCTTTTACAGACGCCTTGAATACAACCTTCGAAGCAATAGGTACGTAACGGCAGTTAAATTAATAAGATAAGCATTGTTTTCAAAACGAGAGGGGAATTTTTGAATTTGAATTATGTACCGCACAGATCTGATCTTCCAATACTTTGCAGCCTCTGCGATATGAAGACGTGAGAAGATACCTGTCATTTCATTGCAATATGCCCTGTTTTGAACGAGTTTCGGAGAAGGTATTTTGAGAAGAGTTGCCTGAATGATGACGAGTTCTGTGGTATATTAAACGGAGAGGGAAGATGGGATGTATTGAATAATTATGTTGTTGCTGCGCTGCGTTACAAAAAACCCATAATCAAAGGAAATCAAATCAAAATTGTAATTACATATATGTATATAATAAGATCTTTTTTTTGTAGCTTTATTGATATATTTATATTCAAAATGTCAATCTGGTAGACTCCATAGGCCAATACATTTAGACTTAAATATACACAATCTTTTATATTTTGAAAAATAAAGTCATTATAACTTTCTAAAAAAAAAAAACCAACAGCATGCATGTTTTAAAAGGAATAATTCAAAGAGCAGAAGTGATTTTGAAATGATTTCATTTGTATAAAAGGAGAAAAGAGGAGGCGAAGAGGTGATTGTTGATAATTTCGAAATTCTATGTTCAACTGATATTATCTTGTTTTCGGAGATAGGTAGACAACAAATAAACAGCTGAGTATTATAGCCCATACAATGAAGAGAATGATAACGAACGCTTTAGAAAAACCGATCAGTACAAGTGCAAAACTATGTTTCATCTTCTTTCTTTAAAAAAAATGTAATGGTACAAAGAAAAATGTCTTTGATACAATTAACTTTGCTTGTCATCGAAATCATCTTATGTTGACATAAGTTCTTTTTTAATGAGCAATATTTCTCGACTGAAAAGGTAAATCATCTTAAGTTCATTTTTTAAACTTTTCAGGAGAGGCAAAAAAACTCAAAAAACAAGCTTTACAATAAAACTTTCGTACAAAATCTTCTAAGATTAAATTTTTTTAAGATAAAATTAAATGCCCTTTTCAAAAAAAAATATTATGAAAAGATATTGTTTATATTTTTTGAGTTAAATAACAAAATAAGACATAAGATAGTTTACTTATTTTTAGTTTTTTTCCAACAATTTATTCTCAAAATCTTAAGTTGAGATAAGATGATATGCCTTGTCTTTTTGGAAAACTTTTCTATGAAATAAGTCAATATAAGATGAATTGCAAATGCGTTAGTGAAGATAAATGAAACATAAGATGATATTTTTTCTTTTTTTTTATTAAATTTAAAAATTAGAAGTTCAAAACATAAATTAATACAAATAAATTTGTAGGAAGAAATTCATAAAAATTAATGAAACATAAACTTATTAGTAATTACAAAATGTTTTTTTTTTTTTAAATTAAGCTTCTTCTTCAGAGTCTTCTGACAGATCTGGATAAATATCCTGTTGATTATCAGATGGCAGATTAAGGTAAAATTCATGATAGTTTGGATTTATCAGATCGATCATATCAACAAGATCCTTTTTCTTTGCAGCACTTATATTTATGGGTCCGTTGTATGCTAAATTTAAATCACTTATGGTGAGTTTAGCAATCCCCCTCTTCTTCGTATTCAATATTTTGAAATCCTCTTCTTCTACTAAACTGGTCTTATACTGTATGATTCCAAATGTTTTCGTGCATCTCAGCCACCTTACTGAACTCCATTTAAAAGGTTCTCCGGTAGTGTTTGTTTTTCGCCAAGTAAATTTTTCTTTTAAGGCTGCTGAAAAGTTCAAAAACATTGATTGATCCATTTCATGCACTTTGAAAGTGTTTTTGGTTCCCAATGCTGAAATAAATAAGTACCAATCCCGTGGATGATGAATCTGCGCATGCGAATTCTTCTTCTTTCGTTCTATTAAGGAGTGATCCACATCGCATTCCATATGCGTATGTCCCGGAACAAGAAATTTATGGTCGATAGTGTGAATTGTTGATTCACTCTGCATAAATGTTGAAAACATAGTTGACACAAATGCATTTTTGTTTTGTCCAGCACACGAGTCACTATACAAAATTATATGCCTGCATTCATTTCGTATGGACTTTAAGTACTGCAATATACATGAGGCTATTTCGTTTCCACCACGTTTTGCAATCCCTTCATGCCACATCATGCAAATTGATTGTCCAGAAATACAGTCATGAACTGTAAGATTGTATGTCCATAAAAGTCTTTTATAAAATGATACCGATGTTTCCAAATTTGGAGTTGGCAAACATTTTTGAAGGTCGAACGTAAGAACTTTAAGACTTGGAACTCCTATCGCAATAGCCTTATCAGCAGCTTTGGCCTTATAGGGATCATCTGCTTCTTTGTGGCGTTTTTCTTGCATAAGTTTTTGCTGTTCTTTTTCGGTTTCATCTTGTGCCGAATTTATTTTCATTTTGAAAATTTCACACTTGTTACAGCAATCAGTCTTGGGTTTCTTCATTTTAATTCCCATCGTCAAAAATATTTGCCTGTACTTTGTGTATGAAACGGGATTTTCATGTGATTCTGAGTAAAGTTCATACATTTTTGTTACTGTTAAATCACTTGCTAAGTATTTTTGAGATGAAGATGCACGCGTGTAATGGCTTTCATACAATGGAAAGCTGTTGATGTGATTGCGGATCTCATTGACTTTTATAGGTGATATTTTATTTGCAGGATCCCTTCTTATGTCAACTTCAATAAATCCAGAATTAGAATTTCGTTTTTTCTTTACAATTGTTTTTATAATTTGTTCAGTCTCATCAAACGTGTATAAAAAACATTTTTGACAGACATTAATTCTGTTTCCATGGATTTCCAAAAAGTAAAGATTAGAAACAGACCGGTTTCGCTGGCGTTGGGCAGTCAATCGTTGATTTTTCTTAGGAACTACTTCAATCAAACGATTAAGGAACTCAATCCTCTTTTTATGGCTTCCTAACTTCCAATACGCGTCAAAGATATCTTTTTGATTTCCATGTGTGACTCGAGTTTTACATTTTTTTCGGCAACTTTCGAGTTCCTTGCATATTTTTTCCCTCATAAAATTTCCAGTTTTTGTAACATACATCTTACCTTGATTCCTTTTTTGTTTCCTTGAAGTTGATGTTTCGCTCTGTTTTTCATTAATTACAGATGGTACTTCAATTTCAAATGATCTTTCTAAATTAAGCTGCCTTTCAACTTCTTCTCCCATTTGTTGAATGATAGGATCCACATTTTTGTTTCTTTCTGAGACCATGCTTTCTTCAGAAGAACAGTTTGTGTCTTCAATGCCAACATTATCATTCTTATCTGAAACAATGCTTTCGTCCTCAGAAAAAGGATAATAGTTTGGGTCGGTTATGTCATCATCGAAAACTTCATCATTCAAAAATTGAAGTTCATTTTGAACAATGTTCTCTTCATGTTCCTCTTTCGTGCAAAGTTGAGTTCCAGTTATCTTTTTTGAATTAACCATACGCAAAATGGCTGCTGCACGGGAATTGCTATACATTATGATTGTCTAAAAATGATTGTAAATGAGAAATAAGCTAGAATTACTTATCAATTTAAAAGGCTGCACATTTAAAAACCTAACAAAAAAGTAAAAGGTGTTTACCTCTGAATTAAAAATTTTAGTTTGTTTGTCTCTTTATTTAAGTTTAGCTAAAAGTTATCGTTGTATTTCATAGGATCTTTCAAACACAATAATTGCACTTTAATCTAAGGAACATATGCTCTGAGCAAAATACTGAACTAAACTGCCATTGAATCCATCTTATGTCATCGTAGTTGCGTGTATTTTTTTTATATTGCAAACGGTAAAATATCCTGTGTCTACTTAGGTTCCAGAAAAAAAAAAATTGAATTTCACGATAAAATCTTATATGAAGATAAGATGATTTGCTTTTTTTCACTTTCAAGAAATTTTTTAATGAAATGTATCTTAAGTCAACTTAAGGGCGAGTTTTTTTTGTTTTGCACGTAGTAAAGTATCTTAAGTCAACCTAATATGTTTTACTTTTTTACAATTATAACAAATGATCAAGATGAAATAATCTTAAGTCTGTTTAAAATTTATTAATTTGATTGCAGACAACAACTTATATTGACTTAAGATGTTTTACGTTTTGTAGCAATATCTTTTTAATACATAAGATGAAATTTTTTTCTTCATACAAAGCGAAAGGAGTGAGATAAAAGAATACGGATTGGACAGATCTATACTCCTTTAAAAAAGAATTAGTATCCATTTATAAAAAGCAAATCATCTTAAGTTGACTTAAGATATTTTACCTTTTCAGTCGAGATTTAACAAAAAGTCAACTACTTACCAACAAATGTATGTAGGTGAACTAATGTACATTTTGAACTTTATTATTTAAAGAAGTCTATGATTGATGTGATGTTTGTTTAGTTCGAATACTTAATCCAGAATCCAGAAATAATATTATTATTCTTTCAATTATTCTCCATTGTTAAATTAATAAAATATTTCGATTTCATTATTAATTTAATCAACAGACAAGTACCCTCATTTAAGACCATCAATCAAAATTAATATGTCCGAAGCTTCACAAAAGCTGTCCAGTCCAATAAAAACTAAGAATCCTAAATAGTTTTAATCAGTCTACAGAGCATTGGCAATTATTGCAAAAGAGGGAATTGTGATAAGAAAAATGTGAACATGGGAACATCCTTGTAGATTATGTCTATAAATGAACAAAAAAAATACTACTCAAATAAAATTATCTAAGGACGTCTGCTTGATGCATGTCACTATACAATTCCCTTTTATCATTACGAATGCCTCCCAAAGTGCTTTTACCCTAAGTATACTTATATTTTTAAAGGCAACTGCACGCTGCTGCGCGACACAAATTAGATGGACATGCAAGAAAGTTAATTTTCTAACCGCGCTATAGCTACACACTTGTATCTGCCATAAAAAGCATGAAACAGAAGAGTTCACGGTTTCATTGGAACTTAACTTCGTCCTGATGGCCAGAAAATATATTGTATAGAAACAGTTGTTGGCCAACCAACCGACATGCCAAACTAATTGCTTGTAAACATTTAGTTTCACGAAAGTACCGAACCAGTGGCACCGCACGGAATGCAATTTGTAAATAACGATGGAGCGGCCAGCGCCGCCGTTGGCTGGGGCTGCCGGTGTGGTGGCGGCCGCCGGCGGCGCAGCGTGGCGCGGTATAACGTGGCCAACAGCAGCGCAGCGTAATCAACCGTACCAATTAGTTATAAGAAAATCATTAAATGAAACTCAGTGTTTACTGATACCGTTAATACGTATAAATGTACAGGACATAACATAACGCAATATGTACCTATCTACACTTTTCTATAATTGTATGTACTGTAAAGATATACACCATTTAAGCCCTAGAGAAGCTTCAAATTTCTCATTTCCTTTTTTGAAATTGCAATACCTGTGCAAGTGTTGCCATTGTCAAACACAAATATTTCACTTGTAAAAGCAAATTGTCGTCCCTGAAGAATTTTGAACGATGTAATGGAACTATTTGAAACTTCGGAAGGGTGTCCCTTGGTGTAAAGTGTGTATTTCTGAAAATATTTCAGTTAAGGAATCATTTTCTTAAATATAATGTTGATAGCTTACTGTGTTTTAAGAAAGGACTTTGAAGCCGTAGGCAAACCAATATTTTGTTTATATTTTTTGAATGCCTATTTTATCACTTACTGTGGCAACACCTTCAAGGACTCACTTCTAGATTGCATGACAAGAAAACATTGGCTACTATACCACTCAGGCACGATTGAGAAGGTATACCAACAAAAAAGGACCCATTTAGCTAGCTGGCATTCCAATCCAATACAGTAGTTTAATTAGCGGCTGTTTTGTTTCTGTTTTTTCGTCTTGGTTTGTAATTTTATTTATTTTTTTTTTGTTTCAGTTAAATAGCTTAATGGGTCGAAAGATGAGCGGAGCCTTTTTTAACTTAAATACCTATAAGTATATAGGTATGAACGGTACGTGCTATTTTTTTTAAAGAATGTTACTTCGGATTTTAAACTTTATTGTAAAATTGATTTGTTTTGCACTTTTGCTATTTATATTATTATATAAATAAATCTAAGATGTGGGCATCAGAGCTCAAAAGAAATATAATCTTAGGAACATTTTCAAAACTTTCTGAAATCTTAATCAAACATGACATTACGATGGTAAGGAAGTCGAAAAGGGTGGGTCTCCCGATTCAATCTGTCTATCCGTCTATGCATGACCCTACAGTTCAAATAATTGTATCGATTGAGTTCGGAAATTTTCGAATTTTCTCAAATAGATTTTTATTACATTTATTCTTAAATAAGTTATCTTGAGTTTTTTCATCGATTTTAATATCTTACTAATATTTGATTATCAAAAATATCATTGGTTAATTTTTTTTATTTAAAAAAACAAACTATTTAATTTTTAATTTTTTACGAAAACTTTTACGTACATTTAGTATCATTTAATAACTTCATACTTAAAATATTTTAAAAGTGAAATTGAAAAATCTTATACATACAAAATTAATTTAAAAAAATCTCTAACGATTCACATTCAACAGCGGCCCTTAAAATGTAACCACCAATTAATATTTATGTAAATACTCAAGCGGCTATGAATGCTCTACTAATTATGTTCATAACGGTGAAGAGAATTTTGTTTTAAAATGTCTACAATGTCAATAAAAAAAAAGCATCCCACGTTCTTGTAGTGTGGCTAAAAGCAGAAGCTCTGTACTAATATGTTCGAAATTATATCATTCTTAACTTCCAATTGGAAGTTATTGTAATCGTTCAGATTTGAAAATGTTGACATTTCTCGACATTTCAAGGTCCCTAGAGTTGTGCGTGTGTTCATAGCTCAAGAACCAGTAGAGATATCGATTTCAAATAAATTTTGTTATACAGATAATAATGCAAAAAGATGCAAAAAGGTCTCTCAAGAAAATTGCGTGTGTGATTATTTTACCATAGCAGTTTAAAAAAAAGGTGAAAACGTTGTTTAACCCTAAATATCTCACGAGTTAATGACGCTTGAAACTTGAATTCAGTTTTATATTATATATTGTAACGTGATTTTTGGAAAACCAATCAAAAAAACTTCAAAAAATGTTTGTAACCTCGAAAATTGTACGTATAAAAATGATTTCATCTCCAAAACTATTTTGTGCAACGAAAACTAACGTTTTTAATATCTAGTAAAATGTTTAGAAAAATCACATTGACAATTTTTTATATAAAAAATAAAAACCTAAAAAAAAATACTCAAAGTTGGTAAAAATTGAATTTCGACTCAAATTTCTTCTCAAAAACTTGAAATTATGGCTACAAACTGATTGTTGTTAACATTCAGTAAAATTTTGAGAAAAATCGCATTTACAATTTTTTGACAAAAAACTAAAAATCTAAGAATAATTTAACAAAAGTTGGTATTTCAAGACTTTGAGATATTGGCTTTAAACCACTTTAATCTTTTAAAAAATATTGTTTTCAACAATCAGTAAAATTTTGAGAAAAATCTAATTGTCTGTTTTTTTTTTTACATTAAATAAGACCCTACAGAAAAAACAATACTAAAAATTAACTTTCGGCTCAAATAGCTTTTCAAAAATTAAAAATATTGTCTTCAAACTCTTTTTATTTCACAGAAAATATTGTTTTCGATATTCAGTATTTTGTTTTTATAAAAATCCAACAGTCTGTTTTTTTATAAAAAAATAAAATCTACAAAAAATAGATCCAATCATCCAATTTGTAAACATTTAAGAAATGCTACCATTATTGGTACACTTTTTTTTTGAAAAAAAACAAATACCTTATATAAAAAAATTGTTGGTATTTTTAAAATTATTACGAATAATTCAACTGCCAATTTTTTTAACCCAAGACGAAACCCTACAAACTTTTAAGGAAGACAAATCGACAGACGGGATGGGAAGTAATCAGTGTGGGTCGCATCAAAGCATCTTTTAAATATTATTTTTGGAATTCCATTTCGAATTTTATCCAAATTTTGTCAAAGTAAATGAATTGAACTCAAGTTTTAGTGAAAAAAACTTTATAAATTGTAGACAAATCAGTTCTAGTTGAAAAACTTCATTTACCTTCGCAAAGATTGAAAGTTGTTCAGTTCCCTGTCTGTAAAGGTGAAAATCCAAAAGACAAGAATGTGAGTCTTAAAACGAATACAATGTTGCTATCGTCAGTGAAAAATTATTACGGATTAGAAGTTTGAGGCAATAGATTATTTATGAAGTGAAAGTGGCGGAGATGAAACGGAGCCCTGCGGCACGTTAATTAAGTGAATATCGTATTCTTAACCATTCTACTTCCATTGAACGGCCCAAAAGTCAAAGTGAAAAAGTTTGATATTAAGTTAATTGTTGTTCTTTGTGTAACTTACTTAAGTTAGTGCTACAGTCCGGAGCAAACCTGAGCTTCAACCAACAAGCGTCTCCAACTACCTCAGTCCCTAGCTAGCTGTCTCTGGTTTCGCAAGCCCAGTTGGTTGAAATCCTCTCCCAACTACGTTTGCGACCTGAGTCGCAGTATTCCTCTAGTGTGCCGTCCCTCGGGATTGGATTCGAAATCCTTCCGGGCTGGAGCGTTGATGTCCATTTGCTCTACATGACCCAGCCATCTAAGTCGTTGGACTTTAATTCTTTAAACCAGGTCACTGTCGCTATACAGCCCATACAGTTCGTTGTTGTATCTTCTTCTCCATTGTTTATCTATGCAGACGGGACCAAAAACTACCCCAAGAATTTTTCTCTCGAAGCATCCTAAGACACTCTTATCTTTCTTTGACAGGGGCCAGGCCTCAGCGCCATAAATGAGAACCGGGATGATGAGTGGCTTATATAATATATAGATGGTGATTGAAGAATTTAACGCGGGGTTTTATATAATTCAAGTTTTATTACTTTAATACGAATACAATGAAAAATTAACAAATCAATTAATGAAGAAGATTGGTGGCGGCAAGGTGCTCGCGATGATGTCCAGGATGTAAGTGACCGAATGATGCGGCGAAAAGGTAGAGGTGACAGATGACAGCGGCGGAAAAGGGTGTCATGGCTGACACAAGGAGAAAATCTTTCTCCTTCGCTGCACGACATCTGTCAGACACAACAGTTTCCTCCACACTTATTTGGACTTTGACTTGGTTCTCCTTTTTTGTTGTAAACGTTTGGACCGTCTATTATTTTCTGGGGCTGGATGTAAACTGAAACGAACTCGCTTTTTCCTGCCATGACTCGGCTGAGTAGCGGGAATGTTGGAAGTTGATTACGTACTTGCAGGCTCGGCTTTGTCAGCTTCAGTAGATGTTGACAAAGTTGGTGATGAGCAAACTGGCGATGTAAGATCAGTGGAAGGTGGTGATGTTGGATTCTTCTCGATAACTGAATCCTCTACCGTCTTTGGTGATGACGAAAATGATGCCTCACATGGTGGATTGTCTTCCACTTGATGACTTTTCTTTTTTGATTGTGATGGTTGTGAAACACCTAGGTAAGAATAAGAGATAGGATTGGTTAAAGTGAATTCTTTACTCCCCTGAACTTTTGATGTTTGGTGATCATTTTCGCAGGCTTCTCTTTGGCGAATTTGGTTTTGGTGGCGACGCCAAATGGAACCATACTCAGTTTCCACTCTGTACATTCTCCTTCCTAACGTTTCTAAAATGACAGCTTTGATCCATTTAGGTTCATGGCGATATATTCGGACGAAAACGGTTTCGCCACTGGCGAATTTGGCTGACTTTTCCTTGACGTGAGTTTTTGAATCGGGGCACAAGGCAGATAGCGCAGTTCGATGGCATCGCCCGTGGAGCTTCTCTGCAGGTGATTTCCCATCGTTGCCCGGGGATGACCGGTATGTTGCTAAAAATACCTGTAGAGCGTCTTCACATCGGGTGTTGTCACAAAGAATTTTCGCAATTGATGTTTTGAACGTCCGTACCATTCGTTCAGCGGCTCCATTTGACTCTGGGTTGAAAGGCGCGGAAGTGATGTGTTGTATTGAGAACCGGTTACAAAAATGTTGAAATTCGGATGATGTAAACTGAGTGCCGTTGTCAGAAACTATCGTCTTTGGTAACCCCTTCAGAGTGAAAACCGTTTTTAATGCATTTATCGTATTCGTTGCTGTACAAGAAGCCATTTTTATGATGAATGGAAAATTCGAGAAAGAGTGAACCACTATCATCCACATGTGTTTCTCGAACGGGCCCACAAAATCAACATGAATGCGTTCCCAGGCTTCCTCTGTGCGTGGCCAACTTGTATAGTGTTTCGGAGGCTGGCTTGCGTTCATCTGACAAGCGTTACACTGGAAGACGGTTCGATGGATGACGTCGTCGATCCCAGGCCACCAACAATGACGACGAGACATTTGCTTCATTCTGTTTTCGCCCCAGTGACCTTCGTGGAGTAGAGAGAGTACTTGTGACTGAAGACCTTGTGGGATGACAACTCTGGTGTGATTTGTCTGCAATAAAACAATGTTAGTACATATACATAAGCTTAACCTTCGTCTAAAAAATGGAATTAAATTATTTTCGCTGCTTGACAAATGTTTTGGCCAGCCGTTTTGGATGTACCAAGATACTCGGCTAATGATTGGATCTTTTTTCGAATATTCGGCAACAGCGGATGAGTTAACAGGGAAATCTCCAACCACGGAGTCGTACATGTTGTCTATAAAATGATACATTTCCATCAGCATTGCCGTGTTGCTTCGTTGGTCGATAACGAATCGAATACGTGTAACCCATTAAAGTGATTGCCTAGCGCTGTAGATGTTGGATAGTCATCTGAGGTAACTTTTTGCTTGGGTTAAAAATTGTCACGAGTGGCTGGTGGTCAGTGATGATTTCAAATTCCCGACCATAAAGGTATTGGTTGAATTTCTTCACGCCGTAGATTATCGAGAGTGCTTCTTTTTCAATTTGTCTGTATTTTTTTTGTGACTCAGTGAGTGTCTTCGAAGCGAAAACAATGGGCCTTTCTAATCCGTCAGGAAACGTGTGAGATATAACGGCGCCGATGCCGTGGGATGATGCGTCTGTCGCCATTGATAATGGTAAATCCTCTTGATAATGAACCAATTTTGTCCTCATGCATTATTGTCTCTTTCAGGGTATTGAACGATTGTTGTTGCTCCTTGTTCTAAACGAACCTTATGTTTTTTCCACAAAGCATGTTGAGGGGTCCTGCAATTTGAGCAAAATTGTCGATAAATTGATGATAATAGTTCATTTTTCCGAGAAACGATTCCAAATCTTTAAGGTTGGTCGGTCTAGGTAACTCTCTTATCGCTTGCAAGCATGATTCTGAAAGACGTATTCCATTTTTGTCAATAATATGACCTAAATACTCAACCTCTTTTTGTGCAAATTGGCATTTAGAAAGATTGCACTTCAGGCCGTTTTTTTCAAAACGCTCTAAAACTGTCTTAAAGTTTTGTAAGTGTTCAGCTTAGGTTTTACCTGACACAATGACATCATCGATGTATACGGCGCAACATCTTAAATCGCATGTCAATCTTTGGAATATTCCGGTGGAGCTTGATGAACCGAAAGGTAGTCTTTGAAGCTCGAATAATCCAAATTCAGTTGATAAGACACAAATTTTTTAGATTCCTTGTCCAAAGGAATTTGTATATAAGCCTCAGACATGTCTATTTTTGTAAAATGTTCTCCGCCCTGAATGCGATGAAAAAGTTCTTCCTTCTTAGGCATCGGTTGAAGATCGATTTCCAGTTGAGGGTTGACGGTTATTTTGTAATCGCCACATAATCGGATTGAGCCGTTTGATTTTCCTACTACTACAATAGGAGTTGCCCACTGACTCGTCTTAACAGGAAGAAGTATATCAAGTTGAACCATTCGCTCTATTTCCTCCTTGACAATGGACTTTTGAGCATAGGGGACTGGACGAAAAGGTACATATTTTGGATGACAACCGACTTTGAGTTTAAGATGTGCTTCAAATTGGGTGCTGCGTCCTAACCCAGGACTAAAAACTGATTTATGGGATTCGCAAAGTAATTTTGCCTTCACAGCAAGTTCATGTCTATCGTCGTCGCTCGTTTGAAACACATGCTCTTCTGATAAACTGCGTAGCGTATACTTAAAAGCTCTTAACCAATCTAAGCCCATTATGTTAGACCCTTGCTCACTCTCAACGACTAAAAGTGGCAAAACGAGTGTGTTTTGCTTCCATGTGACTTTAACGTGAACGATGCCTTTGACTGGCACCTCAAGATTTCCGTAAGCTCGTAGTTTTATATCTGTGCTCTCTAAAATAGGTTGACCTAATTTTGTATAGCCTTGTATGCCAACTAACGAGCGAGAAGAACCTGTGTCTAGCTGAAAATCTAACGGAGAGTCATTAATCGTGAGCGAAACCATTAATTTGTTGTTTATAGGAGGGTTCTCCATTGTTCCTGAAAGGGACAACGGAATTTGGATCGTCATCGCCGTTCAATAATTTGGAGAAGTTTTGGGAGTTTTTTGTTTGCCTTTTGATTAAATATACGAACCCTATTTCTGTAGTAACATCCCTCGATCACGCGATTCTTACGCTCCCTTTTTTTAAATATAAGAAGCCGGTGTTTCTCTCTCCTCTTCTGCTCATTGAGCTCACGAGCAGCTCTGGTCCTTCTGTGCAGTGCCATTTTATATGCCTGTTGTTTCGCTGCGGTAGCTTGGCGGTATCTGTCGTTAAACCAGGGATTAAGCTGTGGTGGCCGTGTGAATGTGAAACCTAGCACATTAGAGGCGGCATCTCTGATAGCTGCAAAGCAAAGTTACCACTGGTTTTCAATACTTAATGCCGGCAGCATAGGGCTTCCCCTATTGTGCCACCAAATATGTCTTCTATTCCTAGCTTGGCATTAAAATCTTCTTAGACAATTTAAGATTGTCTTAGAACTGCTTATTTGTCTTGTCCGAGAGCTCGAATTATATGAATTTAGTGTCTTCATCTTTGTCTTCTGTTGGTGCATGATCGCATAATAGGCTTACGTTTGCGAATTTAGGCTTGGTGCGGATTGTCGTGCTGCGCTCGATCACACTGTTGAAACTTAACACATTTTGCCTGAGCTTTGTAACTTAGCTCAGGCAAACAAACCATCACCCAAATAGACGCTGCATTTGTTCTCAGTAGCAGTTACCGTAGTACACATAGCACTTCTTGAATGGTTGTAATATCTGAATATCTCTGCTGGACGTGGTCTCTTAAGTGACCTTACATTCCACGTACAGATCCGAAGTTCATTGTCTTCATTTCGTTTGAGTGGGTTGTTAACAGTAAACAGATCCTTCGTAAAACTCCAGGGACGGGGAGCCGTTTAGGTCTTCACTAGCTAGTTCAACCTTACTGGAAATGTAGACGCCAACGTTGATTCCATTTCAGAAATCCCACTGCTGCCTTCTGGATAAGGAAAAGTGCTTTAGTGGAAACACCCCTCCCCCTCTCTCGTTTGCTACTCAAACAAATTTTCTGGTGTGGTTTGCACCCAATCTCCAGTCATTTTCTTAACTGTGTGTTTAAATTTAATAAAAATCAAGTTGTGCTTTAAATGCAAATCTCTCCATGTCTTTAGGGCTTCTGTAGCCATGAGCAACATGGAAAATAAGTTTCTTTTTTCAAGAATTGAGACTTCAAAAATGTTGATGTAAAAAGATCAAAGTATACCGAAACCGATAACAAAACAAATGTTTTCTTGTCGTATTTTAGTCAAAACTGTGTTAAGAGAGTGCGAGGATGAGAAAAGATTGTTTTAAAAAAAAGGATCTTCTCAGTTATAAGGCAATTGGCATGCGAGTAGAGTATGAGGATTTGCCTTTATTTCACCTTTCATAAATCGTTAATTTCTTAGAAAATTATAAGCTGCCCACTTGGTTGTAAACAAAAGCCCTTATCACATTAAAGAAGATAAAAACACGTGCTCCACCAACCAGACAGGATTCAAAATTAGATTTTAGATGTTCACTGTTCATGTTTCCTCCTAAGTTTTAGGTTATGGATACATAAGTGTGGTGGAGTAGGTAAAAGGCAGTACAGACATAGATACTGAGGTGTAGTATAGACGTGTCAGGTATTGTAAACTTTGTTTGAATAAGCTTCTCTCGTAGAAACAACAAAGGCACTTAAATTTCAAAAATCTACTTGTATATACTAATGTAGGTACCAATGTACACTCTAAGAAAAAATAGTAATTTTACTACAATACGTGTTTAAAGTTTTTCAACACCGGTTGAATTTTGCTCCAATTATTGTAGTAACCAAATGAAATTGTAGTAATTTTCAACATTTGCTGAAAAATAAGCATTTTTTTATTGAAAATTAATCAAATGTTGAATTTTTGTTTAATTTCCAACATATTTAAACATTTTTTGATGAAAATAAAGCATCGCTGTTGAAAATTAACATCTTTTTGTTGGGAAATCAATAGTTTGCTTAAAATTAAGAGCGGTGTTGAATTTGCAACACCGTATTTTTTTACGAGAAATCCTTATTTTCTCTTATTCAACAGATTTGTCTGAAAATAAAACATTTTTGCTTAAATATCGTATACATTTGTTCAATACTAAACAAATATCTGAAAAAAAGAAGAGAATACAAAAATTCAACATCCCAGATCTTATTTTTTCAGATAACGTTTTTCTCTCTTTCAGCAGTTTTTGTTTAATTTAATTTGATCGTTTTCATAATCTCGTAATCATGTTGGATTTTCAATAGAATATATTATTTAGAGCGAAAAAATATATCAAAAACAATTCGATAGTTTAATTATAGAAAATACGATATAATATTTATATCCCAAACAAATATGAATACATCGTATTTTCAATAATTAAACATTTTTTGCTGAATACAATTTTCTCTTTCTTATAATGTCGTAATCATTTGTTGAAAAAAGAGCAGGAGGCAAATCGTCATCAGCACTCATCACACTCCTTTACGGGATACGATTTCCTTTTCAATATTACTTGTTGAATTCTCATCATTGTGCGAAAACAGTGTGCATTTCTTTCTTTTGTTCTTTCTTCTCCTTCGTGTACGTTATATGATAGACACGGCACGTGCCCCGCATCACAAACAATACAAGTAACCAAAACCAGTTAAAAAAACCAGTCGTAAAGTGTATTTTGTGCAGTGCGCGTCTTGAATTATTCCTCATTGTAAAAAATCAAAGTTAAATAAAAATCTAAGTTTAAACAAATAAAATCTTTCTGGTAAGTAAAATTTCTTAAATATTATTTAGTTTTTATTTACTAGTATAGCTTATTTCCACGATAAATGCAACAACCACTTGGTATAATTCCGTATTGTTGTTGTATTTAACATGGAATTTATTTTTCAATACCAAATAAATAGTTTTTTTCTCAATTATGCATACAAAAAATCCATCTAAACCACAACTAAAGGGTAAGTCGCATCTTAGTTATTCTTATTAAGATTATTTAACTAGATACCCTTAGGTATAGCCATCCTAATGTAAATTTTATTTTGATTTTTATTGACATTAACCATTGCATTTCTTTTTTCTTTTATTTACAGATATGGAGCCATCATATTAAATTTTTTTGATTAAATTATTATTAAGTTTTTTTTTATTATTAGATATTAAAGAAATATTGAAAAAAAAAAACAAAAAATAAAAAAAATATTTTACTTAAATATACATATTTAATCTTTCTTTTTTTTATGATAGTTGTGAAGAATTAAATTTAATTTTGTGGGATGATTGTTTCTAAAAATGAAGTTTAATTTTCCAGGATTTCTAATGGTATGTATTCAAATTCATCGGAGAAAAGTTATTCAATTGCTTTAACTTGTTCTTTTTTCTTTTCAATATAAGGATTATGTCAAACGGTTATCAAGAAGTTTGCTTATATGACAACAATCTGATTTTGATGAGAACTCAACCCGTATAAAAAGGTAAGAACTCAACATAATATTTTGAAAGATACTAGCAATTACTAGAATGTGTTCCCAAAAAGGCTTATATTTAATTAAGGCTCAAAAACAATGAAAACCTGAATATTCCATCTAAATATACTTGCTTTTTACAGAAAAGGTATTGGAAATTCAGAAAAATAAAACAAATTTATAGCCATGTTTAGTTTTCAAAACAATCATTTAAATATGTAAAGAAAATTGTGAATTTCCAACAAAATTATTTGGATTTTGACAAAATATTATTTAAAAAATAGCATTTTAGTGCAGTACTCCTATATTAAATGCAGGTTTTTTCAATAGTTTAATATCCAAATAACTAATAGAAAATTCTATTTTTTTTTACATGTGTTAAACGTTTATGTTGAATACTAAATGTGGCTTTGAATAAATTTGTTTAATTTTCTTGAATTTTCAATTTTTTTTGCTGAAAAAACATCTTATTTATGTTGAATATTCAGGTTTTTTATTTTAATTTTAGGCATTTGTGTTGAAAAATAGGGTTAATGTGTTATAAAATCAACTACGGATGATTAAATATAAGCAAACTTTTGGGAATCAATTTTAGAATATGCTTATCTTTCAACAATTATGTTGAATTCTAATCATTTTAAGGTACATTTCTCATTTGATTATGATTGATATCAAACTTTTATGTTAAATATTCAAGGGATAATGTTGAATTTTTATTAATTAAAAATTTGTTTTCAGCAAACTTCAATTAAAATTCAACATGTATGCTGAAAAACCAACTGTATTTGGTGCGCAATAATGTTGAAAATTAAGTTAAGTTGTTGAAAAGTCAGATTTTTTTTGTTGAAATGTCAGAAAAATGAGTTGAATATTAAAAAATAAAAGCCTTTTTTCCAACTGATATTGTTTATTTTTAAACATATTTGTTGAAAAAGGTACGACATTTTCATATTTTTGAAGAAAATTGCACATTATTTGTTGATTTTTCAACTAAATCCCGAGTAAATTTTATATAAATGTGTTTACTATTCAGCAGATATTGCTTAAAAAAACCTACGACCTGGGATTTACGATCTACGATATACGACCTAAGAAAATGCTTACTTTTTAGTGTGTTGAAAATTAAACATTGCTTTTACAAACCAAATGTTGAATAAAAAACATCGAAAATTCGTGTTGAAAATTACTACAATTATTGTAACGGACCAGTTGCATACAATAATTGTAGTAATTTTCAACAAAAATTTCTTAGAGTGTAGCTCTGCATGAACCAAAAACAACAACAACATGCTTTGCTTAACAATATCAAGGTGCATGTAAAATAACTTCACACAATTACTTTCCAGAATCCCAATTAGTTCCGCATTTCGATTGTGGAAACAAAATATCTTAAAAACGACGTATCTAAAAGATAAACTCTATAGGAACAGAAAGTTGTTTTGAAAACTGGGGAACTATAGGCAAGGTAAACCTAAAGGTTAAGCAACATGAACCTTCATCCCACACAGTATCCTATATATATGGAAGTATATAATATCAACTAGAACCAACCCATCTAACATTCGGTTTTGCTCCTCGGATATATACTCATCGTTGTCGTCCGTCCGAACGCGTCGTGTCCTCGTCGCTCGTACCAACAACGCAAAAATGCCAAGCTCATGGATCCCGAAACCGAAGACCGAACTGAAGAAGGAGAAGAAGCAAAAAACAAAAGGTTGGTTATCTGAAACAAAACAAGAGTCCATGGTCTCATGAACCATGTCAGAGTACTTACGCAAGAGAAAAGAGATCGTAGCTTTCAAAGTGTTCCTCTACTCCAAATAGTACAACAAGAACTGACCCGACATAATCCAATTAAATGGCATTACACAAAATGTAACTAATACCTCGTTAAAATAATCAAGGAAGGACTTTTTGTCTGGCTAAAAGGAGTCTTCGCCATATAAAACCTACGGCTGACTTGGCTTGGTTCTGGCTTTCCTTTGGATTGGGTTGGCAGCCATTATATTATTCAACAGCCCAACAAAACCCTGATAAACCCACCCCAGATCTGGACAAACTCCCCCATCATACTGGAACTGGATGAGCTTGAAAAACTCCCGACGACTACGTCGAAGGTTCATTTTCTCTGTCGGTAGTATACAAAGTTTTATTTTGTATAAAAACAAGAGGATTGAGGATATACCACCAGCTTTCCCGCACTATCACTCCTTGTATACCTTTCTATACCTTCAGTCTAGGTTGTATATTGTTTGTATATCCTTTTTTGTGCCCTTTTTACTCTTTCCATGAGGACATTTTGCGTGGCGTATATCGATGTGGACATGAGTGAATGCTTAGAGAGGGTTGACTCCAGCGAGATAGTGTATATCTTGTTTCAATTAGAAATGTACACGTTCTCGGATTAAGCAGCTGGACAAACTTTGAATTGTTGTGCGAGTAATTCATTCCATTTTCCCAATAAATAGAACAAATGTCGTCCTCGTCCTCGTCCTTGTTGTCTTCGTTGTCCTCGTCGTTGTCGTTCTGACTCCTGATGATGGTTGCTTCGTCGCGATGAGACGTTAGAATATAACACTATACCACTTCATCTAAATCTGTTTGGGATTTGACGCGAAGTTGGCTCATATAGTAGAGCTGGCGGGCTTTCTGGTAGTTGTGGGCAGTAGTGTGGTGTCGTCAATCATGTTGCGCTTAATACGACAGAAAAGCGTCAACATCACGAAATGCGTCAGATACACATCATGACTGTGATTTATGTCCATTGTTTTGCTTGAAGGAGTTCGTGAAAGAACATACAACATGTAGGACAGTGGTGGTCGTTTTATTAGACTTTAAAGGAGCTATAACCCTCATTAAGGATTTTTTGTCATTTTGATAAATATGTTAGATTTATGTTTAAAGTGTTTTCTATTCAGTCAACTTCCGTGTGCTTTTACGGTCGCCAAAATCGTTCTACTGAAATCACAATTCGCAATTCGTTGTAAAAGTCCATTGCTTCTTTCATTTTAAAATCGTCATAAAAATATCGATTAAATACAAGATCTACGAAAACATCTTTGCTTTTAAAGAGAGTTTGTAGGACAATTTGATCCGTCAGTTTCGTAGAAAAATTTCAGCTTTTTTAGATGTCACCTTAGTTATTTGTTCATCATAATTCGAGGCTGCAACCGTACAAACTTTACTGACCCAGAAAAAAAAGAAATTTTGTTGAGCGTATTAAATTTAGCGGCCTTCAAAGCTTATTCATTGCCAGCTGTTTCACTTTTGAAATGTAATATCATATACCTCCGTTAAATCAAATGAGTCGTTTTAAGTTTTACAAACGTTCAAAAATATCTGGTATCTGGCATCTGGTGTGTTGAGAAAGAGATTTGGCCAACGTCCAACATACAGTGTTCTCCGAAATTGGTAAACTGAACTGAAATTTATAGGATCTTCGCTGAGTTGAGCCACCTAACTCAACTGGTCAACGAGCAAACCCGAAAATCGGACGTGAAAGGTCGAGCAGAAAACACTTTTGTTTTTTTTCTCACCTGTGACCCTGATAAGTACACTGCTAGTGTTCTATCACCTCGAGGCATATCTGTGTTATATCAGCAAATTTCTTGTGTTAATACTGTCCAGTTAAAGATAAAGCTCCTAAGAAAACCGTTTGGCAACACGAGAAAGCCTACTGGAGGATCTGGTCACAATTGTTCTCCGATATTGACTTTGACGTCAGAGCTGATATCATCTCAAGTTTAATTCACCTGGGAACAATACCTTTTATGCGGAACAGGGTTAAAAGCATCAGACATAAGGAAAACACATGGTTTGATGCTAATTGTAAAGAGGTTAATAGGGCCAAAGAATTAAGTATTCAACCCTTCTGAGGAAAGCCGGAAAAAGTTCAAACAAGTTCAATGTTCGACGGACCAAATTTGTACATGACCTAAAACTACGGCAAAAAATACTGCTATGTCTCAACGGTAGTAAAAATTTTTGGTCATTTGTAAGAAACATGAGGCATTTTTTCTCTTCCTGGGTTCCTACACTCGTTGTCAATAACACTCCTTTTGTTAGCTCTTTAGATAACGCTGATCTCTTTGCTAGGCAGTTCACCACCAATTCTACGCCAGTGGCGATTCCTGGTCATAATTTTAGGGTTAGCTACTGGTCTTTTAGAAAATCCAAAATACTTTTCAAAAATAATAATTCATTTTATTCAAAACGATAGTTCAATAAATCCTTAAATAAATAACAAAATAATAACGAGCAACACAAACAAAAGATAATAACACAAAAATAAACTCCGTACGAAAATATAAAATATAAAATCTTACACTTAAAAAAAAAGTAAAAATTTGCTCAGCGGTAAATAAAATCAATTCTCCTTTCAACTTTAATAAAGTTGTCTATGACTTTATTATAAATATTTACGTTTTCTTTGAGTTCTCTTAAAATGTCTTTCTCAATAGAGATAAGTGCTAAATTTACTAAACGTTCTTGCCCTTGCGTATTTCGAAGATACGTTTTTATTCTTTTCAAAGCTGAAAAGGAACGCTCCACAGAAGCCGTTGAAGCTGGTATGGTGCAGATCAGTTTTGAAAGCCTGTAAACTTGCTCAAAACTGTGAGCTACATTTTCTTCTATCCAGAGCAAGACATCTAGTGGGGTTATCATCTTTGATGATCCAGTTGAGGTGGTCTAGGCTGTACACATTGAATATTTTCATAAAACACAGTTAATTCGTTTTTTAATACCGTGAACTCAAATATATCTGGATAGTTTTCTATTAAATTGCGTATTAATGGTTCCGGAAAATTAGTTTTGTTGGAATAATTACTTAATTTATTTCCATTAAGTAAATCAAAATACTTCAGATTTTCCAATGATGAAAATCTTTCCAATATTTGCATAAGTAAGTTATCTATTATTTCAAAAAACAAAATTTGTATATTTTATTTTACTCGAGAGCATGTTATCATTTCTTGATTTTCTTTTTTCATCTTCTGGGACAGTGAGCAACGTTGCTTGCCAAATATCTTCGAACCCTTCGTTCCTTTGCACCTCAAGAAATTGTTTCATTTTCTGAATTTAAGTAATATAAGAGAGTGTATCAATGTCTATGTTTGGGTTTTGTAAGGTATTAAACAGTACATCTGAATGTGCAAAAAGTTTTGAAAACACATTCAACAGAAAGACTGTATCAAAGGTTTTTAAAAATTTAGAATAACCCGTTGCAGCCATTCGATCATTACTGTCCCATATATTTGTCACATTTTCTTGGATGCCTTCAAAATATTGTTGAACGTATTTTTTGTAGGAGTGGACTATATTTACAAGTCGAGAACTAAAGCTCCATCTTGTTGTGGCTAACCCTGGAATTTTGTTTTTTAACACTTCATTTAAAGCATACGTTCTTTTCCTGGAATGTGATGCAAACGTTGCAATGCCATTCAGAGTGCTAAAAAATATCCTACACTCTCTTATATTACTTAATCCTTGAGACAGAACTAAATTTAAAACGTGAGCGTAACAATGAACAAATGTTGCTTTCGGACAAATAGTCTTCACCTTCACTTGAAGTCCATTCAAATGACCACTCATAACGGAAGCTCCGTCGTAAGTCTGTGCAACAAGTTTATCTTGAATTTCATATGTTTACAAGAGAGTCTTGACTATTTAAATAAATCCTCTGCAGTTCGCCCTGAGCTTACATCGATAAATCCAACAAATGTTTCTTGAATTTTTTTATTTAAGTAATATCGGAAAACAATGGATAATTGGGACTTTAATTGAATGTCAGAAGTCTCATCAAGCATAATTGCAACAAACTCTGACTGTTTGACTCTATCGGAAATTTGATCGCGTAAAAGGTCAGCAACAGCTTTGATTAAATCATATTGGATAACCATTGAGGTTCCTTTAAAAACTGTTGATGTTTCAAGGTATTGAGATAGAATTGGATCATATATTTTTAGTAAATTAAGTAGTTCAATATAGTTGCCTCGGTTTAAAGATGAACTTGATTCATTGTGGCCTCTAAATGACAACTCCTGGTTTGCAAGAAAGCATGTTACATATATTAGACGTTTCAACACCTCACGATTTTTTTTCACCAAAATGTTATGTTTCGTGTTAGCATCTTTTAACTGGGAACTTAAAGCTTCATCTATCCTAGTCTGACCAAAGGTAGTTTAATTACACATTGCAAATGGGAGGCACTTAGTTTGTGTTTTCTTTGAAGTGTAGTTAGGATGTTAAGATTTTCCACACCCGAAAAACTCCAGGGGGAACAGATATTAGAAAAAAGCAAACAGGGCCAACAAAACAATTTCTTTTTATTCTCGCAACCAGCTAGCCATTGGTAAAGGGAATATTGATTTTCGCTAAAGGTTCGAGTATACTCTTTGTGTCTTTCCTTATGTGTTGATTTTAAATCTGTAAGCTTTGGACATGGACGCCCATTATTGACTACTATTAGCTTCTCCGAAAACGATCTTGTTCTAAATGGTTTTTCTAGTAATTCTTCAATTTAGGTCTTTGCTTGATAAGTATTGGATTCCATTTCAATTCCTATCAAAATAAAAGTTCCTATTGTTAAACCAATATCATTAAAATAAAGTATCTATTTTTAAACATACAAAGAAGAATCTGTTTAAAACTACTTAGTATAGCCTAAAACTGGATGTAATGTGTCCATACACAAGTTATAAAAACTGAAAATTATAATAAATAATTTAAATAATTGATTTTTAATATATAATTATTTAAATCGAAAATATCCAAAATCCAAAAAAAAAATAACAACAAATAATCTGAATCACCGTCCTTAAGTCGTACAGTGTACCGATTCATACATGCTAAAAGTAAAACAGTCGATTGGAATTCACTGCTCTTTATAATTACAGTGGTTAATAATTCCAACCTAGATGGCCAAAAATTTACAATTCCATGGCTTCAAAGTGAAATGTATATATTGTAGATACTTTATTAAAACTTTGAAAAATTACATTTCAAACTGATTTTTATTCATTCGTTTCCAAATTTTAACTTAATAGTTTCACTTAAGCCTGCTTATAGTTCTTAGTTGTAAGTAGGTACTACTGTTAGAATCTACGCTGCCAGTGAGTGTTTTGACTCCGCCTGTACTTGAGCGAGTTAGTGATTCTATGGGACCAATCTTTTTTCGCACTCGTACTGTGGCAAGAGTCATTAGAGATCTAAATCCGCTGGTCTGGATCGTATCCCCGCTATTGTTCTGAAGAGTTGTTCTTCAACGCTGGCGAAACCAATGCGTAAGCTTTTTCATCTGTAATACTCCTGAGGTCTCGTTCCAAGAGGATGGAACACTGCATTTGTCCAGCCCATCTCAAAAAAAGGTGAATCTTCTTCACCCTCTTTCTCACCGTCTTTCTCATGTCATGGAAACGCTGATTATTAATCAGCTCAAGAAAACTCTCGAACATCGGAATACCGTCTGTACGGCTTTTGAAGCAATAGGTCCACTGGTGATATCATGGTTCATATCGCCGAACATAGAAGCAAATCTTTACATCGTTTTGGAAAAAGTAAGATTATTGCGCTCGATATTTCAAAAGCATTTGATAGGGTTTGTCATCAAGCTCTCTTATTGAAAATGCGTGCTTTCGGCTTTCACGAATCGCTCCTTCATTGGATTAGTAATTACCTATCGAATCGTTCAATACAAGTTGTATTGCATGGCTTCCAGTCTGAAAACCAAAAAATAAATGCTGGTGTGCCCAGGCGCTCTGTTCTACCTCCAACACTCTTTATGTCGTACTGTATTACATCGTTAAAGCGAGATGTATTCCCCTTGCCATTATAAATTGATGACGCTTGCATTGAGGAGACTGAAAATCTCTATGTTCTCCGTATATGTGTTACCAACCTCCTCTTGTGGAACGCTCACATACGCGATGTCGCCAAAAATGCAGCAAGGTTTTTGGGTTTCCTTAGTCGATGCCATAAATACTTCACCCCTTCTGATGGGGCTATGTTATCTGCAAGGCTTATAAGCGTCAAAAGCTTGAGTATAACTCCCAATAAGTGCTCTGGTGCTACTGCAAATTACTTCAGCCTCTTGGATAGTATTGAACGTAGAGCATTTAAATTAATTGGTGATAATAACATCATTTCTTGTCTGACCCCTTTTTACCATTATTTTGACGGTTTATGCTCAAGAGAAATAGCCAGCTGCATTCCTCCCCTTAAACAGTTGAACCGTAATACTCGCGCTTCCATAAATCAGTATACCCTTAAGTTGAACTTTGGCCGTGCTGTCAAATACAGAGATTCTGCCTTTAGCCGTACTAACGCGAATGTGGAATGCCTTACCAGACTCTGTTTTTTCTACTCATTGCAGTATTCAGGAATTCAAAACCAATTGGCACCAAAATCTCCTTTCAAAATCTCTTTCCTCTTGCTCACACTGTGTCTTCAAAATAAGGGTAGTAATATCCCCTGATAACTTCCCATCCCGTCTGTCGATTTGTCTTGCTTAATTGTTTGTCTATATGTACTCGTATCAATTTTTACCAAATTTGCGTACTATTTTTTGTCGATTTTATTTTTTATGAAAAAACGGACTGTTGGATTTTTATATCAAAATTACTGAATATCGAAAACAATATTTTCTGTGAAATAAAATAAGTTTGAAGTCAATATTTTTAATTTTTGAAAAGCTATTTGAGTCGAAAGTAAATTTTTACCAAGTTTTAGTATTGTTTTTTTTAGAGTTTTATTTTTTGCAAAAAAAACTTTCAATTCGATTTTTTTTCAAAATTTTATAAATGTTGAAAACAATATTTTTTATAAGATAAAATTAGTTTGAAGCCAATAACTACAATTTTTGAAAAGATATTTGAGTCGAAAATAAATTTTACCAACTTTTATTAATTTTTTTAGGTTTTTATTTTTTGTAAAAAACTGCCAATTCGATTTTTCTCTAAATTGTACTAAATGTTAAAAATAATATTTCTTATATTTTTTCTTTCCAAAAAATATACTTGTTTGGTATCACATTACAGTTTATTATATAAAATATAATTCAAGTCTCTAGTGTTTTTGATTCGTAAGATATTTAGGGTTAACCAAAATTTTTTTATGGTAAAAAACCACCCACGCAATTTTCTTGAGAGCCCTTTCAAAGATTCCTTTCTTGAGATTCTTTCTGCCTTATTATCTCTATAACAAAATTTATTTGAAATCGATATCTCTTCTGGTTCTTGATCTATGAAGGACATAAAAAAAACGTACGAACGTACGTACACACGCACGCACAGACATCTTTCTAAAAATCTTTTATTTCGACTCTATTGAACTTGAAACGTCGAAAAATGTCAAAATTTTCAATTTGAGAAATCGGACCCATTACAATAACTTCCTATGGGAAGTTAAAAATAGTTAACAATTTTGAAATGATTTGAAACGCAAAAATATATCAATTACGAGATAATTTGAAACAATGCAAGTTTTATAATTAAAAATGTAATAATATAATAAGATAATAAAAACACAAAACAGGATGTTTTGAAGTACAGTAATTGGATGAACTGAAGGTATGTTTGCGATACTTGCTCCTTTCGATATTTTATAACGTCGATTTGAAGAAAAGTTACTTCCATCAAAACATAACCGGTGAATTTCTTGCCGTATAGAACAATTGGCAATAAGATGGCTTACGTCTTTATTTTAATGCAAAGATTTAAGATTTGAGGCAAATTAGCTCGATGGGTCGTAAAGTGTAAGTTAAACTCTTCAATACGTGTTCTAAAGAAATAAGCTACTAGTTTCGACAGAGTATTCACTGTTAAAATAGATCCATGAGCACAAGTGGTGATTAAGAGTCCTGCTTGTATTACTGGATGATGTTTAAATTGCTCTGGATAAATGCAGAGTGTAGACCTTCTGTAAACATGCCCTCCTATTCATCAACGTTTAACTAGATAAATGATAGAAGAACTTCATGGGAATTCTGCACCGTTTTAAACACCTCAAAGAACTCATAACCCAAAACCTGGCCTCTTTAGCACACGTTCTTTTGAATCGAGATCGATGTTCTAGTTAGATCATCACCTTAGTCTTGCTTGTATTAATCACTAACCCAAATTCACCGCAAAATGGGTTAAGTCTGTTTCTTTCGAACTAAAAATGGTAAAGGTTGTCAGCCAGTAATACTTAGTCATCAGCGTAAAGAAATTAATAAATACAGCAAAAAGAAATGGACTTAAAATGCAGCCTTGGGGAAAATCAACGATGTTTCAAAACATTCTGAGAAATTTGTCCAATTCTATACTAATCCACTCGATGAAACAAGACAACTAAAGTACATTTTCGAGAATTTTTGGGAGTTTGCTAGCGTTGAGAGCTTGTATATCAGAGCTTGTCTATTTATCTTGTCGAATACTGTTTTGACGACAAAACAAGCGTATATTTTTATGTTTTTTGTATTGACTTTCTTGCAATACTTGTCAGAGCAAATTTATGATTCATCGTTGAGAAACCCGCCTGAAAACCGACTTGAAATATGCTAGAAGGTTTCTGTCTTCGATGCATTTTGTAAGCCTTCCGTAGAATATTGAAGTAAGAATCTTCCTCGAACTGTTTGGAATAGAAATTAATCTGTGATTTTCTGTTAGGTTTGAATTATTTTTGTAGAATTCTTCTGGAATTCCACTTGTGCCTTGCGTATTATTATTTTTCATCCAGTTTATCAACAATTCGACAACGATCTTAGGCTAACAATCATCTCTTCTGGCAGGGCGTTTTTTATATCAGTGACTACGTTAACAAGCAAAATGGAGTGATTTTATGCTCGGAAAGTCCGCAAAATATTCCAGAAAGTGACATTTTATTGCGGATTGCGTAATAGTGGCTAGCATTGAAAAAAGTTCTAAAATAATTATGAAATTGGAAGAATGTCATGGGAAAGTCGACATTTTGAGCACAAAATTCCCAAATTGTGTGCCTAAGTCTCACATTAAACAGGAAATCCTTGATCTATTATCAAAGGCTGACGGATGGAATCCACTATTTGTAGATATCTAACCATCAGATGTCATATTTGACTAAAATCTCAGGATCGAAATTTTGTTCGCATGTAATACTTTTATGGCTCTTATATGCCGCAAATAAAAACCATTTCCGTGATGTTATTGGACTTAGGCCCCAGAGCCTAATAAATGATCCAAAAAAGATAATATTTCAAACTACTTTGAGAAGTCACAAAGAATATCAACTACATAGCAAAGAGCGGTAAATAAGGTTAATAACTTTTAACTGATTTTATTAGAGTAGCTTCCAAAACTTTCCAATTTTCTGATTTGACCCGCCCATGGAAAACACACGATGTATGGTATTTTCTAAAGTTGATGTTTTACCGCCATAACGTCATAGATATTTCAAATGAAAATTCATTGGACCAATCATTTGGTTGAGATCTACCTCATTACAGACACGATCAAACCTCTATTCTCCTTAGAACAATTAGAAAAAACGTATGATGTGAGGAATGCAAATCCTTCTGCATTCTAAAATTATTCGTTAAAGGTTGAAATGAAACTTACAGGAGGACTATTAATAAAGGGGAAATAAAATGAGTTCAAAATGTAACTATACTCACCATTGACTTAGGTCTCATGATGGCGTCCTTCAAATTTTGTATCGTAAATTTGAAGATGTTTCGAATTGAAGTAAAAAAGTGGTAAAGACCCTTCCTTAGAAGTAAATACACAACAATCTTAACCTTCACTTTTTGTTTGCACGTAATTTTATTATTTATTTATGTTACTATACAAACCTTAATACTATGATCAACTTAATTTCATAGCTTTTAATTCAATTAATTTTCAAGATAATTGCACTCCCTCTAAGGAAAAAGGATAAAAAAGGTTCTTCATACAAAAACATTTCATAAAAGTGGTTCACGTTTTATTGAGTCCCTACACAAATGATCGATAGACTTATAAACCCTCTTAAATCTTATAATTTGCAACTTGCTTTAATTGCAAGTTAGAAAAGACTTTCAAAACTTTTACTATGATGGACCAATTCTACAACACCACCGCTCCCCCTTGCCGCTCTCCTCACCTTGTTTCACCATCCTCCTATACCCACAACTCTCGAAAAGTGTTTCCTTTTAATTGAGCAATTTTGTTAATTTGGATGACGAAGAGTTTCAAATATCAATATTGAACTTTTCTCTTAGAGGAGCACTTCTTACATACAGAAAACCCATTCATTCTCTATGCTCGTCTATACCTAACCTACTATACTATGCCTCTATGAGTTGTCTGTCCTTGTTCCTGTCCCTTTAAGGCTAAAGATATTGGGATAGGGAGGAAATTGTGAATTATTCTTCACTCTTTTGCTGATTGAGTCAAAGTCCTTGGTTTGTGTCACTATAACTGAACTTTAATTTTGTGACTTTCCTTTCGGAAGAACCGAACCCCAGACCCTAGCACTCTTCAAAAATATATATTTTCGGGCTCTACACTTTAGAACAGAACCGAAAAGGACAGGAGTGGAGTTTGGAAACAGTTAAGAGATGGCGTATACGTACCTATACCGTACGTAGGGATAGACGTTGTTAGATAGATGGGAGAAAAAAAAGTCTGTCTTCATAAGACAACACGCTCCAATTGGACCGAATTGCTGTTTTTGTAAGTTGAATGTTTAAGAAAGTTACAGCCACCACAACCACCACCGCCGCCGCCACCATCGCTGTAGCCCCGTGCCACGCCGGCCGCCGCCACCGTTCCATCCCGTCAACTGTGGAAAGTACGCTGCGGTTGGTGCACTGATGTATATTTTGTGGATTGATGATATAATGCGCTTTTGTTGTCGCACAAACTGGGTTCTTCTAGGATCTGGGCGAGCTCGTTTTGGCTTCGAGGACATCGCACTATATGAACAAGTCAGCCCATTACATCCCATGACTTGGAAGTAACGTTATGGTACTTGAAAAGTTGAAAAGTAATTATTGCTTGAAGGAAGAAGTTCAGGTCTGTGCTGGTACTTGAAACTATGTAGTAGATATAGGGTGCTATAAGTTTTTGAGTTTATTTGTAGGGATGGGTAGGGTATATAGCGTATACGGGTGTATAACAATGGAGACTGATTGACGAGCAAAGATGTAAATCAAGGTAGCTTTTGCAAGTATGTAACAAAAAACAACTGCGAACAGATGATACCCCGTGGTTAATTGATAATGTGAGGTATAATAATGATTTAAAACCTGCAGCGTAAGCATTCGGCCAGAGCAGTAGCTTACGAGTAAAATGAATAGTTTACTCTTCATCTATCTTCTATCTATCTATCTAAGAATTTTTAAACATTAAAATTTGTATTTTAGATTTTATAAAAATTTAATAATGTTTACAAAAATATGTGACCTATAATCCTGAGCAAATTCAAAATTAGCCATTATTAGTAACTTGTTAAAAAAGACATGATAAAATTACTAAGCTTAAGTTTAAGAAGATTCCTTCAAGGGTCTTGGAAGCTCATTTCACTTCACAAAACAATATAAACTTGAAACTAAAAAAAAAATATTAGACCAATTAAAGTTAATAGTGGTTTGAGTTTTGAATTCTCGCTTTGTTTGAAGTGAAATCTTCAAAACCAAAAGAAAAATTCTTACACTTTGCTCCGTTGGCGTTGGCGGTAAAGTGTTTATTTACACATTTTTTTTTCCTTCAAAATGACACTAAGATGTTGAAATGGTAGACATGTGCATTCAAGAGGACACAAGCGTCCACAGGTTTTTCTGTGTTTATCAGCTCCTACTTTCACCTCCGCGTAGTGAACATTTGGTGCTTAGTATCTCAACTGGGGTGGAGAGGGGGAGAGGTGTTTACACTAAGGTCCCCCTTTTATCATCCAGTCGGCAGCAAAGGAATTCTCAAGATGGAATCAACGGTGGCGTCTACAGTTCCAGTTACCTAACTAGAGACCTTATAGAGCGGCTACTACGACACATTCGAAGTCAAGGCCTGCAGTTAAATCTAGGACCTGGACCTTCAGATTGAAGGTCATGCATCAGGGTGACTTCCTGGCCATATAAAGAAAATTCAGTTACAAAACACCAACAAGCTTCACATAGGTACAGATTTACTGTTGACAACCCAAGCAAACGAATTATTGTCAACGAACTTCAGATATACACGTGGAATGTTAAGGGTCCCTTAACAGACCACGTGCAGCTAAAGAATAAGCGCTTAGAGAGATCCCTAGACAGCTATAAAGCAGACATCACCGTCATGCATGCCTAACGATGGGATGGGCCGGGCAAAAAGGGGACGAAGGACTGCGAAATTTACTAAGGTAACTATTACGGAGAAAACCAACAGCTCCTATTTGGATGCGGCTTTAATATTGGAGCCAGACTTAGGCACCAAGTCTTGAGGTACAATTGAATCAACGAGCGCCTCATGAACATCCGCTTTAAGCCTAAATTCGGCAATATTAGCCTCATATGCACACGCCCCCACAAAAGAGAAGGATGACTACACAAAAAGTATGTTCTTCTAACTCGAGAATTTGAGAGGTTCAAAAGCCGGAATGAAGTTCGAAAGTTTTATGAGCAGGTGCAACGAAATTCTTGAGTACATAAACCTCGAACCGAATGCTGCTAAGATAAAATTGGAAACATTAAAGTGGAACTGCAGTCAATGCTGAGGATATGGGAGGACCACTTCTGCAGACTGTATAACGGCGACGACACGAACCGAATCCCCTTCTAAGCTGAAGTTTAACAAAGCCGCTGAAGCAGATGGCTTGAATGGCGAGGTCTGTAAAGTAGCTGGAGTTAAGTTGGTTAGGAGTATGCATCGACTTACACATCTGTAAGATATGATCGGAAGAAAGCATGCCTGATGCATGGAACCTTAGTGTTGTTTGCCCGATTCTGACTGCATTAAATAAAGTGGTAGCAGTCTACTTGACATCGCTTACAATATCTTCTATGCCGTAATCTGATAGGCCTTTATCAGTGTGGTTTTAGACTAGAAAAGTCCATAGTCGATTCACATTACAGCAGATAATGGAAAAAACAAAAGAAAAACGACAACCAAAATCTCTTCATCAATTTTATGGCTGCATATGACAGCGTTTACAGTGACGAGCTGTATAGAGCCATGTCTAGTTTTGGCATCCCTGATAAACTCGTCCGTTTGTGCAGTATGACCACGAAAAATTCGAGCTGCTCTATAAAGGTTGGAAACAACTTAACAGAACCTTTCGATTTCAAAAAGTCTTAAGACAAGGTGATGCGCTTTCATGCGATTTTTTTAATATCGTACTCGAACGAATAGTGCAGAGCTCTCACGTCAACACTAGAGGCACTATATTTCAAAACTCTGTCCAATTACTACCATATGCTGATGACATTGACATAATCGGAAGAAATCAGTATTGATGCAGAGGCGGCAAAAATGTGTTTAACGGTTAATGAAAGTAAAACAAAGTACATGCTGTCATCACGAAAGACCGACAACAACGACGTCCCGGTCAAAACGACATCATCGAAAGTAGCAACATTAAGTTAGCTATGGATTTTATAAACTCGTGCTTTGCTATGAATGCAGAAAACAACAAGATACTACGAGAATAACTCTTGCTGGTAAAGTCCTCTCTGGAGCAGCCATAACTTTATGATTTAAAGGTTTATCAGCAGGAAATGTCTCTTGCTATAAAGCCATATTACAGACTTGTTGATACCACATATTCTCCAAGTCGTATTCCTCAATAACAGGCAAAAAAAGTCACAGACACTTTCAGTGTTACGAGCATGCACAGGCCTTACAATTTCTGTAAACAATCCAGTCACTCCAAATTTCTTCACAATTTTGTTTATTTAAGGAATCCATTTTCATAAAAATCTGACTTTAAACTGAGAAAAAAGTTAAGTTTAATAACTTTGTTTGACAGATGTTTAATAGCGCTACATTCCTGTGTGAACTAGAACCTCATCCAACAAACTCCTCTATCTAGCTCGATCCAAAGCTAGATGTCTCCAGTTTCCTGCTCTAAGTTGGGTGAGCTCACTTTGCACTTTTGCGTGCCACCTGGTACGCGGTCTTCCTCTCCTGCGCTGTCCTGTGGGTGTGGATTCGAAGACTTTCGGGGCCGGAGTATTGGTTTCCATCTTTAAGTGACACAGCCATCTCAGTCGTTGGTTTTTTAGCCTTCTGGCTAAATCTACGTCGCTGTACAGGCCGTAGAGCATGTCGTTCCATCTTCTCCTTCACTCACCTTCTATGCATATGGGACCGTATAGCACACAAAGAACTTTTCTTTCAAACCTTGCAAGGTGCTTTCATGCTCTTTTGTTGTGGTCCATGCTTCTGCACAGTATAGCAGGAAGGGGATGATTAGGGTCTTATTTAGCGACACTTTGATGCCTCGAGAGAGGGATTTACTACTTAATTGCTTTTTTAGCCCAACGAAACAGCGATTAGCAAGATAGTGGTAGACGAAGTCCTTGACTAACTCAAAGTTATGCCTGTCGATGGTGACGTTTTGACCGAGACCTCAGTATTGTAGGTCCTTTTTTGATTACAGTATTTATTTTGTTTGTAGTACCCGTGGCATGATAGTTAGTGCGTTGGACTGTCATGCCAGAGGTCTTGGGTTCGATACCTGCGAGGAATTGACAAATTCTCCAACAGCAATTCTTGTCATGAAAAGTTCTTTCTTAAAATTTTTGTCGTTCGGATTCGGCTTAAAATTGTAGGTCCCCTATATCCCTGACAACAGTACTCGCACACATGAATGGTTGAGAGTTGTAAGCCACTAGGCCCTGGTTCTCAACGGACTGTTGCGCCACCAGTTTCCCGTAATGTAAATATTCGATCGTCTGTAGACCTCCTTGGTCTAAAACCACGCTGATAAGGACATATCAGGTTGTTGACGATGGGCTTTAGACGTTCACGTCTTATGGCAGAGAAGATTTTGTAAGAGATGTTAAGTACAGTGATGCCTCTTTAGTTTTTGCAATATAGAGGGTTTCTTTTTTCAGAATCGGGCAAACAGTACCCAGGCTCCATTCGCCCATATTTTACGGATAAGTTGGTGCATCTCCAACTGCTTTGAAGAGCTCGGCAGCGGGTTTGTTAGACTTCATCTTTGATAGGGCAATCTTTACTTCGTCTTAGTCTTTAAGACAGGATTTTTGGCTTTCGCTGTCTATGTTATATCTTGGCAATGTTGCCACTGGTTCTCGATATATTTTGTTGGCGGCAATGAATTTCGAGAGAGGTTACTTGTTACTCGGTCGGAGAAGAATTTGACGATCTCTTGCGATTGTAGCCGTTCGACGTTGTATCTTCTCCCAGCATCTCCCTGTTTTACTTCGGGCCTCGAAACCCGAAGTGCTACCTTGAATACAACGAGGAATAGGTCCGAGTCGATGCCTACGCTTCGGAAAGTTCGGACATCCATGATTCTGGAAGTGTGTCTAGCGTCGATATCAATGTGGGCGATCTAGTTGACGGTAGATTATTCTGGAGAATTCCAGGTTCCTTTGTGGATGTTGAAGTTGCGGAAATGTGTTTTAGCTCCCATGACGTTTCACCCCACAGTTAAATCGACGAGCCTAAATCCAATATAGTAAGTGTTGTCGTTCAAGCTGTTTTTCCGATTATTCCGCCAAAGGTGTTTTCCCTTCTTAGCATTTAAACCGCCCAAGACAATTTTAATAGCGTAGCTAGGACAGTGCTCATAAGTTTTGTCTAAAAGCTCGAAAAAAATATCCTGGATGTTGTCATCCTTCTCTTTTGTGATTAAAGGGTGTGTGTGCGTATTAGATAAAGGTTTAGCATTGATTCGGATAATCATGAGGCGTTCATTGATGCACCTATAGCTCAAGACCTGTTGCCTAAGTCTGGCTCCAATGAAAAAGTCGCATCCAAATAAGCACTATTGGTTTAAAAAAAAACTCTAGCCTTATAATAAAACCAAAACTGGTTGCATACATAAATTAAAAAGATTTCAATCCTGCAAAAAAGGAATCCACAAAAAAGTGTTAATTCAATTAAAATCATTTAAGCCACTTTCTTCTTATTTTCTATTTATTTTTGAGTAAATTAATGAATAAAACAAAATGTTTTCAGCGCTAAGCCAACATTTCCCCAATCATTAAAAAAAGGCAATCACGCTAAGTTGTCTCGAAAGTAATCTATGAACAAGACCAAAACCATCAGCCAAGTCAACTGAATTTGTGGACTAAGCAGTCAGACTATGCATATATCCACAACACGACACACCACGGAAGACCAACGACGACGACGACGACGAAGGACAGCTGCGACGGTGGCGACAACGGACGTCAAGAGAAACATAATTTGAATTGTATATAGGCATTCCCGAGACACATATAGAGAAACACCTTGCATGTCACCTACCTGCCACCACCTCTTTTCTATAAATCCTTCTGCAGGCCGAACCTACATAAGGACTTTTTCTCTTTCTGTTATATATGTACATCGGTTTTCGGTTCTCGAGTTCTCGGTGTTCTCGGACAGAAATTGAGTTTTCTCAAACATTTTGATATGCAAATCGACACCGGAACAATTGAAAACAATCATCATACATTTATGCATGAGATTGTTCTTTGCGAGATTTTGCCCCTAACATAAATTTAAATATTGATTTTGCATGGGGTCCTGTGTCAGGATAATATACAAATACATAACATACCTACATCAACTGCTAGGTAAAGTCTATTGGACACTAGAATTTTAGTAATGGGGTTGGTCAGGTGCAAGGATATACTGCATGAGGATACAAAAAGGGACTGTATGATGACGGTGGACGATGACTACTACGACGATGGCGAGAAACAACCTACAAGGACAACGGGGAGCGACGGTAAGGGCAGAGAAGTAGGTGTGTATAAAGGACTTTTGTTTTGTCTTGGAAAATTCAGTTTCTGTTTCTCATGTTGGATACACCTGTTATACAACAGTTACACGATATTTCGGTATAAGGTACGTGTTTGTCAAGGATGTTTGTAACTCGACCTTTCATCTATTGTTTTGTTTCCTCCTACAAAGTAAATGGGTACTCGACTCGTCTATGGGCACCAAACCGGAAGATAATGTTTTGATTCCTTTTTTGCGCAATAAGTAGTCGTCTATGTATATGGGGTGTCGGAAATTGGGTACATCAACCAAAATGGTTTTGGTCCTTTTGAATTTGGTTCTTTGAGCTTTGTGTTCTTTGCAAAAAGAGGTGAGAATCTATGCGAAGATGATATTTTGAATATTTGACTAACAAAAAAAGAAATGGAAAAATTGTGTCCTGAGGGCTCACTTGAAGGGTTATACCTATAAATGTTCTTAGCTGAATGTTGTTAGTTAAGTTAAACTTCTGATAAGTAACTTAACTTTGGATCTATAAGGAGACATTTTCTTCACTCGAACCTTCGATTTTTTTTTCTTGACATGAAGCTGTCAAGGATTTCAACTTGACAGTTTCTCTTGAAAAAATGAGAAAGTTGACCATTAAACAAACAATTTTCTATCAGATCTTGTGTTTGTTTCTCCATTGGATCTAATACATTACGTTACGAAGAAGATGACAGTATAGAAGACTCTACTGTTGCACCTGTTTGCGACTTCTTGTACTTACCAAAGCGTTTGTGTAATTTCACTTTTTACGTCTTACTCTGCGTTGAACTTTCTTCATGTGCATGCTTTTCTTTATTTAAGTTGCTTCTTAACCGAATTGTTGTTTCTTTCTGGCACACGACCGAATAATCTTTGAAAACATTTTTCATAGTTTTCTCTGATTTCGGGTCCTGTTTGTTCTCATATGTTTCAAAAAGTAGTCCTTTAGCATGCCAGTGTTAAACTGGGGCAACAGTACGTAATCTAAGAGTAGGTTCCTCTTCTTGATATAGTTCTTTTGAGTGAAGACATCTTCAGACTCACAAGATAAAAACAAGACCGTGGTGGAGGTTGACCAACCTAATTGTAGCCAAAATGCTGCAGTCAATACAGATTAATCTACAACACTCCAAAAAGGCTCCCCCTCACTTCTTCTTCGCCCGTTCAGAAACAGATATATCCGACTGAGGTGAATCTCTTTTCTATAACTTATATCTATTAACCTAGTAGAAAGTAATTTTGAAAATATACCAACATTTATTACTAAAACTCGTCAAGAAGTCCTAAACATAAGTCTTGTCTCCGATACTTAACAACATTATTTTTTACTGGAAAATATCCATACAAATAATTATTCTCCAATACAAATTCAATGTGGATAAATATTAACCTAGTTCATCAACCATCCTGTAACGGACTTGATAATAAAGCCAATGACATCACCTAAGCTATACTTAAGGTGGCGCTACAGTCCTGTGTGAACTAGGGCCTTAAGTATCACCTTAGCTATGAATAGATCGTTAGAAATTGCTTGTTCACGGGGCTCATAAAAGGAAACCACAATGGTGGGCCTCAGTGTTATATTCCCTCAGAATAAAATGTAGAAATACCTACTCTTAAACAGAACCAAAGCCACAAGACTAGCTTTTTAGTTAAACTTTAGAAAGAATTCTTAATTTAGAAAGAACTCGTAATTACAAACTAATCCACCGATGCCAACTGTCTGAAAAATACAGATAGCTCCTGGAAAATTTTAAGTGAAGAATCGCTGAACTTATTACTGGATACTCATTTTCCTGGTAGTTCTCTAAATACAAATTGCAACAATCGTTCAACTGCCACTGGATCACAAGAGACTACAATGGGCATTTAACAGCTTTGAACCATATAAATCTGCAGGACAAGATAGGATAATACCAGCCGAACTACAAAAAGCTTCAGACATTATTGCACCGATTCTTGAGGCAATTTTTTTGTTTTCATACCCAAAGCAGGAAAATACGACTCTTCTGCAAGAAGATTCTCAAGCAGAAATACGCTGCAAGGTGGTCGTGTATTCCCTCTCCTCTAGAACCTAGTGGTAAATTAAATCCAAACTGATCTGGAAGCGGTTTCAGATTGATTTACCGCATGTTGATGACGTTGCTTTAGCGATTTCAGGAAAACATCTGAACGCCCTAAAAGAACTCTTACAAAACGCCTTAGAAAAACCAATACTTAGTGATGATCTGTGTGGACTGGCTGCCGATTCAGTCTTATTTTCGAGAAAATACTATCCGATATCCACATTTGATATCGGTTATTTCTGAGATGGTCAGTCCATAACTGCCTATTATTTCCAATGGATATGGCGCAAATTTTGATATTTACCTGCTCTGTTCAATAGAGACATTCCAAGAAATTGTAAGTTAAATAAACTCCCCAAAAATGGTACAGCTACATGTAAAATATTGCTAATAGAAGACGCTATGAACAAGGCAAATATCAGGTGGAACAATAGCACCACGTGTCAGGTCACAAAAAACATCTGGCCTACACCTAATTTAGAGTGCTCAAGGTGCATGCTATCTCTAAGCAGATCCCATAGAAACTCGATAATCGGTGTCATAACCGGTCATAATCTAATGGGAACTTGCAGAATCTCTATGGATGAGGAAGAGGAGGAAACTGTTGTTGTTGATGTAAATGATTTCAATAATTTTAGCATAATTAAGTCTTTCACATTTCGTTCACTACATTTTTCTCAAAATTTTACTGAATGTTGACAAACAAACATTTTTTAAAAGATTAAGGAAGTTTACAGCCAATATCTCAAAGTTTTGAAAAGTTATTTGAGACGAAAATCAATTTTTACCAAGTTTTAGCATTGTTTGTTTTTTAGAGTTTTATTTTTGTAAAAAAAACTATCAATCAACTTCTTCCACAGTTGCACAGCCTAGTTTATGTATCAATTACAATTGGAATTGGTGCATTTGCTAATCTGTGTTTCAGCAGATTATTTGAATTGAATTTACTGTTTTGCATCACAGGGTCGGATCGGTTCTCGTCACTGCTAAGGCATAACACTAGCAGTGAAGGGTATTGACAATTATTCTGTGTTTCAATTCAGTGAAATTTATTTTTCATCTCTATCTGTATTGGTTTTAGAAATTTTTTTTATTTTGCAATGACTGGACAATTCAGAGTAGATTATTATAATATTCGTGGGCTAAGGGCAAATTTTTTGTTAGCATACCGCCATACTGTTTCATACAGGCCAGCTGTTTTGGCACTTAGTGAAACTCAAGTAGGTGAGGATTCCGATCCTGCTGAATTTTTTATTCATGGGTATAGCTTGGTGCCTTTATTCTTTTCCCACCATGGCCTCGCCATATACATTAGGAATGATGTTGCTTATCAGCTCTTACCACAATATGGTCTTTGCACCAATTCCTTTTTTAATTATATGTGGTTTAAATACTCCGTGAATAAGCAAATCATTCACTACTGCTTCCTTTATCGAAGCCCAAATTTAGACAGAGTATCAACTTCTCGTGAATTTGATGCTCTGTCTGATTCCATCCAAAGAATTGTTTCGTCCTATCCTCGCACTGAAATCGTTGTTACGGGCGATTTCAATGTACACAATTCTTCATAGCTTCAACATTCAGGCCAGACAACACCCGATGGAGTGTGTGCAGAAATCTTCGCTGAGTTGAACCACCTAACTCAGCTTGTCAACGAGCCCACCCGAATATCGGACATTGAAGGTCGAGCAGAAAACACTCTTGACTTGTTTCTTACCTCTGACCCTGATAAGTACACTGTTAGTGTTCTATCTCCTCTAGGTACATCTGACCATTGTGTTATATCAGCAAATTTCTCGAAAGAAAGAGCTCCTATGAGAACCGTTTGGCAATACGAGAAAGCCAACTGGGACGGCCTCAATAATTACTTCAGGATCTTTAACTGGTCACTATGCTTCCTCGATAGCGACGTTGATGCCAGCGCTGACATGATCACAAGTTTAATTCTCCTGGGAATGAGAACTTTTATACCAAACAGGGTTAAAAGTATCAGACCCAAGGGAAACGCTTTGTTTGATGCGAGCTGTAAAGAGGTTATTAGGGCCAAAGAGGTTAGTTTACGTTGCTATAAAGCCAACCGTACTGAGGAAAGCCGGAAAAAGTTCAAACAAGCCACGAAGGCCTGCAACGCCCATATTCGACGGACCAAAATTTTACATGACCAAAATTTACGGCAAAAAATACTGCAATGTCCCAAAGGCAGTAAAAATTTTTGGTCATTTGTAAAAAACATGAGGAATTCTTACTCTTCTTCGGTTCCTACGCTCGTTGATAATGACACTCCTTTTGTTAGCTCTTTAGAGAAAGCTAATCACTTTGCTAGGCAGTTCGCCGCCAATTCTACGCTGCCAGTGAGTGTTATGACTCCGCCTGTACTTGAGCGAGTTAGTGATTCTATGGGACCAATCTTTTTTCGCACTAGTACTGTGGCAAGAGTCCTAAGAGATCTAAACACACATAAATCCGCTGTTCCGGATGGTATCCCCGCTAACCACTGCGTAAGCTTTTTCATCTGTCCTACTCCTCAGGTCTCGTTCCGAGCTGATGGAAAACGGCATTTGTCCAGCCTATTCCCAAAAAAGGCGAATCTTCCTCACCCTCTAACTACCGACCGATTGCACTTACGTCCCTCCTTTCCAAGGTTATGGAAACGCTGATTAGTTATCAGCTCAAGAAATATCTTGAAGAACGGAAGCTTCTTAATGACCGACAGTATGGCTTTCGTAGCAATAGGTCCACTGGTGATCTCATGGTTCATCTCACCGAACAGTGGAGCAAATCTTTACATCGCTTTGGAGAAAGTAAGATTATTGCAGTAGATATTGCAAAAGCATTTGATAGGGTTTGGCATCAGGCTCTCTTATCGAAAATGCGTGCATTCGGTTTTCATGAATCCCTGCTTCATTGGATTAGTAATTACCTTTCGGATCGTTCAATACAAGTAGTATTGGATGGATTCAAGTCTGAAAACCATAAAATAAATGCTGGTGTGCCCCAGGGCTCTGTTTTATCTCCAACACTCTTTCTCATTTTTTTTTAATGATCTTCTGTCTGCAACATCTAATCCAATATATTGTTTCGCTGACGATAGTACTCTTAGCTTTTCATATTCGTTTTCAGACTCACATCCCTCTTCTTCGGATGTGGAACTGCAACGACAAAATATGATAAGCTCATTAAATTCCGATCTAAACAGCATTGTTCAATGGGGATTAAAAAACCGCGTGGAATTTAATGCTTCGAAAACTCAATGCTGTCTTGTATCGTTAAACCGAGATATACCCCCATTGCCATTATCCATGGATGGCAGTTGCATCAATGAGACTGAACACCTCGATATTCTCGGTATGTGGTCACCAACCACCTCTTATGGAATGATCACATACGCGATGTCGCCAAAAATGCCGCAAGGTGTTTGGGTTTTCTTAGGCGATGCAAGAAATATTTCACCCCTTCTGATCTGGCTGTTATCTACAAGACTTACATACGTCCAAAGCTTGAGTATAACTCCCATCTCTGGGCTGGTGCTCCTGCAACTTACTTAAGCCTCTTGGATAGTATTGAACGTAGAGCATAGGTGATAATATCATCATAAGTACATTTACTTCGCTTGAACATAGTCGTAAGGTCATGTGCACCGACATCTCCTTTTAAACCCTCTCTCCTCTTCCTAGTGCTCACACTGTGCATCTGCATAATAAGGGTAGTAATATCCCCTTGAGTGTGTGTTTATTAAAAAAAAAAAATCGATTTTTTTCAAAATTTTTCAAAATGTTCAAAACTAATGTTTTATAAGATAAAATATAAATTTTAAAAACAATATTTCTTATAAGATAAAATTAGTTTAAAACCAATATCTCAAAGTTTTGAAAAGATATTTGAGTCGAAAACCAATTTTTAACAACTTTTATTAATTTTTTTTAAGGTTTTTATTTTTTGTAAAATAAACTGTCAATTCGATTTTTCTCAACATTTTTCAAAATAATCAAAACCATATATAAGATAAAATAAGTTTGAAGCCTAAATTTTAAGTTTTTGAAAAGATATTTGAATCGATATATAAATTTTACCAATTTTGAGTAATGTTTTCTTTAGATTTTTATTTTTTTATAAAAAAACTGTCAATTCGATTTTTCTCAAAATTTAACTATATGTCAAAAACATTATGCCTCGTTGCACAAAATTGTTTTGGAGATAAAATAATATTTTAGTCGTAAAATTTTGAAGGTGACAAATTTTTATTTCAGTTTTTTTGGTTTATAAAAAAAACCGTTAAATGAATTTATTTCAAAAAATATACTTCTTTGATATCACGATACAATATAAAATTTAATTCAAGTCTCTAGCGATTTTGGTTCGTAAGATATTTAGGTTTAACCAACATTTTCACCTTTTTTCAAATTGCTATGGTAAAAAAAACACAATCGCAATTTTTTTGAGAGCCCTTTCTGCATCTTTCTGCTTTATTATAACAGAATTTATTTGAAATGGATATCTATTCTAGTTCTTGAGCTATAAACGACGTAAAAAACGTCGCGAACGTACGGACGTTGGAACGTAGGTACGTACACACGCATGCACAGACACACCAACGAATAATAACAACGAACATTCGATGATCTTGCGGGATATCCATGACATTGGAAATCGCCTGGACGAATAATCAGTGAATCTGCCGTTTTCCAGTTTATAACAAATGATGTGTTGTGTTTCTTCAAGCCGTTCGCTAATCTTTTTCAAGAGCTCGTTGGTATCCTCGCTATCCAGTTGATTTGGTGCCAAGACATTTTCCGCAGGGAGACGAAGATCATGGCCATAAATCAACATAGCCTTGGTTTTACCAGTAACATTATGAACTGCTGCAGCATGAAAAGTGTTAATTGTTGGTCCGAGTCACGTTGATGTTGTTCACAGAACTTCGCTAGGTAGTCCAGTATAGTTCGGTTGAATCGTTCTAACATTATATCAGATTAAGGATGCAAATCCGTTGTTCTTATTTTCTTGACTCAAGCGCTCGATTGTCTTGACAAATATCTCAGACTCAAAATTTCTACCCTGATCGCTATATATTTGCATCGGCATACCATGACTGGAAAAGACTTCACGAAAAAGACAGTAGAGTCCAACGCACTGCATGTCTCTGAATAAGCGGGGCATTGAGAACCACAACCTCAGCAGCGTTAGACACTCTCCTCCATCTGACACCCCTCGACATCTTCAGTAAACAAGTGGCAGCGAGTACAGCGATAAGCCCCGTCTCAATGGACCAACAACAATGTGGGGAACTCCATCATTTTGAACCTCTTTGGTTCTATACCGAAGTACATAGACTACACTATTCCTAAACCCCTATTTGGAAAAAACTTCCAGGTATCCATTCCATCCAGACTTGAATGGGAAGACGAAAAACTCCTGGATAACAAAAGTATTCATTTTTATACAGAAGGATCCAAGACAAATGAGGGAGTTGGTACTGGTGTGTACTCAGAAAAGCTTAATCTAAGCATCTCATTCCACCTCCCTAATCATTGTAGCGTCTTGCAAGCGGAAATTTTAGAGATCAAAGAGGTCCTCTCCTGGCTAAGAGAAAACGTGATATCAACTTCTTATATCCGCATCTTCTCTGACAATCAGACTGCTATCAAATCCCTTGACGGTGTCTCAACCAAATCTCAAACGATCCTCGATTGTCGATCGTCGCACCTATGTTTGGTGCCGGGCCACAGAGACATTACGGGAAATTGTAGAGCCGATGAACTCGCTAAAAATGGAAACGTCATGCCTATTTCACCTGAAAGGGAGGAGATACATAGGTATACCGATAGCTGCATGAAAACTCATGCTAAAAGAAACAGCTTTTGCGATAGCAAATTCTAGGTGGCACAACTTACTAACATGCGCAGCCACAAAACTCATATGGCCTTCACTGGACCTAAAGCGCTCTAAAGACTTGCTATCTCAAAGTAGACTTCATATAAGCTCCCTAATATGTGTCCTTACGTAACACTGTCTTATAAGCAGACCCGCAATACGACTTGGTGTAGCCTCAAATGACTTCTGCAGGAGCTGTATGGACGAAGAAGAAGAGGAAACAATCTCTCAGCTTCTCTGCACTTCTTCTGGGGGACTACTCTTTTGATAATCTATTTATTTATTTATTTAGCTTAATACAAGCTATCATAACTTAACTTAACTTAAAACTAGCTTAACATTTTTTTTTTTTTTTTTTTTTTTTTTTTTTTTTTTTTTTTGCAGTTCTTGTTATCAGTTTTCAACATTAATTCATGTGGGCCCTAAGGCCCACATCAAAGCTCTTTAATGTACAAGAACTTACAATTTTGATTTTACTTAACTTAAAATTACAGGGGACAGGGGATTCGGACTCAAAAAGGGAAAAAGTAAAGGGTATCTTTCAGATGGGATTTGGAAATGTTGAAATCGAAAACTACCATAGCAGCGTTGCAGTGACGAAGAATTCTGGACATTGGTTCAAAGTGCCCGTAATTAGTGCGGTGATGAGGGATATAGAAAAGGGAAACAGATCGCAGATTTCGAGGGTTAGTGTTAAGATGAATATCACTCAGGAGTGCCGGGGAATCTATATTGCCCATTAACAATTGATGAGCAAACAATATATCAGCGTTTTTGCGTCTAATATATAAGGGCTGCAAACCTATCAGTTTTAGTCGATCAGCATAAGGAGGCAAGTTGGATGTATCATCCCAGGGGAGGCCACGTAAGGCAAATCGAACGAAACGTCTTTGAACATTTTCAATTCTGAGTGAATGGTTTTCATAAAAGGGAGACCATACTTGGCATGCATATTCAAGATGAGGACGGACTAGGGAAATGTAAAGCGCTTTAGTAACATAGGGGTTGGAAAATTCTTTTCACCATCTCTTAATAAAACCGAGAGATCTATTAGCTTTATTAATAATTTGGTCAAAATGGGAATGGAAATTCAGGTGTTTGTCACACATAATACCAAGATCTCTAATAGAATCGACTACGTTGACGGCGTCATTAAGGAAGTAGTATACTCTATGAGATGGGATTTGTTTGCGCAAAAAGGTCATTTGTTTACATTTACTTACATTTAACTCTAGGAAATTATGCATGCACCAAACAAAAAAGATATTAAGTTCATTTTGTAAAAGTAAGGAATCAGATGGAGAAGAGATAATCTTAAAAATTTTCTTATCATCAGCAAACATTAGGATATTTGAGTTTTTTAAAGGATAAGACGAAGAGAAGGGGGCCAAGGTGACTACCTTGTGGGACTCCAGAAGTTGCATGTATAGGACTGGAGACTTAGTTACGGAAAAGGACTCTATAAGTTCTATTCGCAAGATAGGAGCTTATCCAGTTTATAAATATAGATGGAAAGCCTAGAGCTCTTAGTTTGAGATAAATTATGTTATGGGATATTTTATCAAAGGCTTTGCTGTAATCAGTGTATACGACATCAACTTCATTGCCATTCTCAAGGGCTGACAAAACTTTGGATATAAATTCAATTAAGTTAGTCGTAGTGGATCTACCTTTAAGAAAACCATGTTGAGCGGGGGAGAATAAAGGCTTGCAATGGAAATAAACGGAATCATAAACTAAGCTTTCAAAAAGTTTTGGAATGCATGAAAGTTTAGCAATAGGTCTATAATTGTTAATTTCAGTTTTATTGCCTTGTTTATGAATGGGAAATATAAATGAATCGTTCCATATATGAGGAAACACACCTTGGGAAAGAAAGAGTTCAAAGAGTGCAGTTAGAGGCTTTGACAGAGAATGCATACATTTTTTTAGAACAACTGATGGGACGCCATCAGGACCAGGGCTAAAGTTTTCTTTGAGGCTTACGATTTTGGCAAGTACCATTTCTTCAGTTATTGTAAACGATGAAAGGGAGGTTTGAGTGCAACCATCTAAATAACTAAAGTAGTTTGGATCAGGATCATGCAGATGTTCAGTATACGATTTGCTAAAGCAATTAGCAAATAGATTTGATATGGTTGTTGGATCAGAGGAGATTATGTTGGAGAAACTCATTGAAGGTGGAAACCCATCAGATTTTCGTTTGACATTTATAAACTTGAAAAATTTCCTTGCATCAGAAAGAAGGTTATTTTCCATTTGGTTAAGGTATTGGTTATAAAGGGATTCCCTTAATTCAGAGAAAGAATTATAGGCAAGAAGATAGTTGTTGTGATCAGTATCAGATTTGGACTGTAAAAAGATCTTCCAAAGCTTGTTACGGGTATTTGTAAGGCTACGGAGCTCTCTGTTGTACCAAGGGGGAGCAGAGGTGAAATCTTTTCTACGAGAGAACGGTACTGATTCTTCAATTCAGTACGAAAAAATCAAATAAAACCAATTTGTAGGGGACTCAACTGTTAATTGGAGGGATCTTAATTCAAAATCGGCTGAGCTAAGAAGATTGTTAAGTTTGGAGAAATCAGCCCTACGAAAATCATAACAGTAATTTTCCATTTCAAAAAAGTTCTTCAAATTCAATGGGGAAGGAGAGATTAAGGGGTGGATGATAGCGATCCAAGGTTGAGAGAAGATGAGTGCTCGAGGAGACAACACAGTTATCGCAATCAGATGAGAATATGAGATCGAGGTGTCTCCCCATAAAGTTTCCTACTCCATTTAGTTAAAAAAGACCACAATCAGAAGACGATCAATGAACAGCGATTCAGATTCAGAAGAGATGTTAGTTGGAAAGAAGGATGTCTGATCATCTGAGGTGGACCAATTGAGATGGGGAAGAACGATGATTAAATCATTAGGTTGCACTAGTTCAAGCAGATAATCAATGGCATTAACAGCGGCTTGGTATGCTTTAATTTGTTGGGCTGGTCGAATATAACAACAAAGGAAAAAAAGACAAAACTTAGGGAGTGTAACCTTAGCTGATACACCTTCAAATTCGATTGAAGTGGGAATACAGAGTAATGAACTTTCAAAATTACTAGCGATAGCTAAAAGCACTCCACGACCGTGTGTATTACTCGCACATTCCACGACATCCATTCGATAGATGGAATAGTCGTTAGTGAAGAGTTCAGTACTAAGGATATCAGGTGTGAGGTTGGTTTCGGTAAGGGCAAAGATGTCATAAGGAAGGTTTTGGGAGTTTTTAAAGACGGCAGAAGTTTTAGACCTTAACCCTCTTACATTTTGATAGTAAAGGCTAAGGCATTTAGATTTAGTGGTCTTTAGGTTAGGAGCGATAGTATTTCTTCATATCTGCACGGGATTTTTGGATATGAGATAGTCGTTTTGAAGAGATAAAAGACGCAAAAGAGGTAAGGTCTTCTCTCACTTTTTGAGGAGAAATTTCAAGGCCATCATGAAATTTCAAGAAAATTTCCATAAGTGCATCACGTTTGGTAGGGAGGCCTTCTTGGGAGATTAAAACCTTAATGTTTGTATTTGTTTTACCTTCAAAGCAAACAGAATCTGGTTTGTCGTGCAGGAAAGTTAGGTAAAGACGAACATTATTGTAGATTTTGTGGTCTCTAAGACGGGACATAACATACCGACCATTAGTATTGGCCTCAGATAAATGTTTAGTTAATTTAACATTTGGAGGGATCATTGGGTTAAGGAATCCTTGAGGTTCTTGGGGAACTGATGAAGAAGAAGTAGGGTTAAATGGTTGTGAGAATGATGAATTTGTATGGGTATAGCGGGATTATTCGCGAGGAGCAAACAAGCCCGGATGCAGAGGTCTACCAAGAACTCGATTGAGAGGTTTTAAAAGAAACGTGGGTGGAGGCTTTACAGTGAGTTTCGTTTAAGGGAAGAAAGTTGGTTGGAGAGTTGAAGTGAAAAGTTTGGAAAGATTTGTGTTTTAAGGCTCCAGTTAGTTTCAATATTTTTTTTGGGATAATGTTTGGGATGCGGTTGGTGATTAGGTTGGGGATTAGGTTTAGGAATATGTTTGGAATTAGGTTTGGATTTGTTAGACTTAATTAGATTATTATTGCTACTCATACTGGAAAGCCGCATTTGAACAATTCGTAAGTATCCTTTTTGGTGATGAAACATCCAGTTATATTTGGAGGGAATCAGGAACTTGAATCTTCTTCCAGACAATTGAAGACATTCGCAGATATTGACACAGAATTCTCGTTTGAAATAGGAGCGAACTCATGTAGCATCAGCATATCCGGGACAATTATTAAGCACGAACCATGTATTATTAGCAGATTCAAGCCTGCTTATGACGGTATGCCGGGTTTTGATTTAACATTTAGGCTTTCAAGCTCGCGATACACACTCGTATATTTCTGTTCTTGATTGCTTATATCGTAAGCAATAGATATGAGTGCCGTTGAAACCCGAGAAAGCATACAATTAATGTTTTCAAATTCGTTAACGAGTCTGACGTTTGTAACTTCACTCATTTGATTGGAGGAGGGGGAGAGCCGTGATGACGAACTTTGCAAACAGCAATCAATATCAGATTTCAGTAGGTTTAACTGGTCAGACAAGTTTTTTTTCAGATCGTTTGCCGACCAAGTTAGCACCTTTAACTTCTCGTCAATGTCTACACGAAGAGAATTCAACCCGCCTATGACGTCACAATATTGTTTTTCCAAAGAACGTATCGTGGAAAGGCACTGCGTAGACGATTGTTGACATTGAATGTTTGAGTCCTCAACACTGTTACAAACATGATCAAATTTCTTGGAGAGATTAGAAATTTGATCTTGGCAAACCGAATGTTCGTTAGATAGGGATTCTTTTAAACATTGAATTGCAATCATAATATCCGACACAGATATTTTATTGCATTCATCGCAATAAAACGCAAAATTGCGTAGATAGTCTTTTAGGTATACACTCGCCTTTCTGGCCAAGCCAGCACAAGAGGGGTGTAAGTATTTCCCACAAAGGCCACTGCACTTTAATAGTTCCGCGTTTGAGTCAACGATGACACACATTTTATTGGCGCACGACATAATTAATCAAAAAAGAAATAATATGTTTTTTTTGTTAAAGTTATTGTTTAGATTGCTTTTAATTTTTTCTATGCTTGTTAGTACACAAGAAGAAAAAAATGCTGGTGTAATGGGAAACGGCGATGGGCAGTAAAGTAGGTCGGGTAAGAATTATCACACGCGCTGCGAGTATATTGATAGTTTTTTTTTTTTTTTTTTTTGATTTGTAATTGATTATTTGAGGTCGGTAAAAAGGTGGCAAAGGGCAACTGAGGAGCGAAAAGAAAATGCGACTGCACTTGACGAAGGTATACGGAGTACAATTTCAGCTTAGTTAAAATATATATTGTGACAAAAAGCTTTAGGTTAAGAAATTTTTTTTTAATTAAGAATAAATAAAGTTTGTTGGTTAATTTGCAACATTTAGTGTCAGATGTGGGGTTTCTCATAAAAATTCATGAAAATTAATAACCCACCACCGAGTAATAACAACGAACATTCGATGATCTTGCGACGTCATATATAAGTCGGCTCACTATAGTTTCACTTCACGAAAAAGTCATCAGAGTCCAACGCACTGCATGTCTCTGAACAAGCGGGGCATTGAGAACCACAACCTCAGCAGCGTTAGACACTCTCCTCCATCTGACACCCCTCGACATCTTCAGTAAACAAGTGGAAGTAAGTACAGCGATAAGACTCGACGCCTCATCTCAATGGACCAACAACAATGTGGGGCACTCCATCATTTTGAACCTCTTTGGTTCTATACCAAACTACATAGACGACACTATTCCTAAACCCCTATTTGGAAAAAACTTCCAGGTATCCATTCCATCCAGAGATGAATGGGAAGACAAAAAACTGCTGGATAACAAAAGTATTAATTTTTATACAGATGGATCCAAGACAAATGAGGGAGTTGGTACTGGTGTGTACTCAGAAAAGCTTAATCTAAGCGTCTCATTCCGTCTCCCTAATCATTGTAGCGTCTTCCAAGCGAAAATTTTAGCGATCAAAGAGGTTCTCTCCTGGCTAAAAGAAAACGTGATATCAACTTCTGATATTCGCATCCTCTTTGACAGCCAGGCTGCTATCAAATCCACATGGAAGATTTTACGCAAAGATCTTGGTGTAAAACCGTATAAAATACAGCTCGTGCAAGAACTGAAGCCGAACGATCTGTCACAACGTCGAATTTTCAGTGAATGGGCCCTAGAAAAGTTGGCAGAAAATCCGCTTTTTTATCGACAAATTTTGTTCAGCGATGAGGCTCATTTCTGGTTGAATGGCTACGTAAATAAGCAAAATTGCCGCATTTGGAGTGAAGAGCACCCAGAAGCCGTTCAAGAACTGCCCATGCATTCCGAAAAATGCACTGTTTGGTGTGGTTTGTACGCTGGTGGAATCAAATAAGCCAGCAACAATTCCAGCTTTGGAAGACAACATTTCCGAAGAAATTCGGGCTATTCCGGCCGAAATGCTCGAAAACGTTACCCAAAATTGGACTTTCCGAATGGACCACCTAAGACGCAGCCGCGGTCAACATTTAAATGAAATTATCTTCAAAAAGTAAATGTCATGGAAAAATCTAACGTTTCAAATAAAGAATCGATGAGATTTTGCAAATTTTATGTGTTTTTTTTTAAAAAAAGTTCTCAAGCTCTTAAAAAATCACCGTTAATATTGGGTGCCGGGCCACAGAGACATCACGGGAAATTGTAGAGCAGATGAACTCGCTAAAAATGGAACCCTCATGCCTATTTCACCTGAAAGGGAGGAGATAGGTATACCGATAGCTACATGTAAACTTATGGTAAAAGAAACAGCTTTTGCGATAGCAAATTCTAGGTGCCACAACTTACCAACATGAGCAGCCACAAAACTCATATGGCCTTCACTGGACCTCTAAAGACTTGTTATCTCAAAGCAGACTTCATATTAGCTCCCTTACGGGACACTGTCTTATAGGCAGACACGCAACACGACTTGGTGTAGCCTTAAATGTCTTCTGCAAGAGCTGTATGGACGAAAAAGAAGAGGAAACAATCTCTCAGCTTCTCTGCACTTTCCCTGCTCTTTCACTTGCACGCAAACTTCTTCTGGGGGACTACTCTTTTGATAATCCCAGTGAACTAGCAAGAAGTAATTCTCTAGATTCATGTGGTATTATAATGGGCCTTTCTTTTGGCCTAAGTGTGTGGATTCTAATCCGCAGCCACGTTAACCTAACCTTTAGTTTCACTTGTTTGATCAGCAATCGCAAAGAATTCCGGCCACTTTGAAAAGTAGTGGTCCTAAGATATCCACTGCAATGCGTTCGAAAGGAGTGCTGACATTGTACAACTGTAATGGAGCTACTCGTCGGTTTTTTTTTCTTGCTTGACAAACCTTGCAACAATATGTTTACATATCAATACAAACATTTTAACAGGCAACACCACCACTGGGTAAAGTTAACAGTTTTGGGGGTAGCTGAAAGTTGCAACTCTGGCCCAGCCAAGTTATAGACAATCAGACATGACGCAGGTCGCCAAAAATTAAAAAAAAATTGATAATAAGGCAAAAACAGTAATTGATGAATTTTAAGAAAGAAATTACTTCAAATTTACAACAAAATTATTCCAATTTGTGATAAATTCGCAAGGGATCAACTTTCTAACCCTAGCTCCGAGTAAAAAGCTACACAAGTGAAGAAGAACAATCCTCGACTATAAGTTTGATACATACGCTTCTAACGCTTCTAAATTCACCCAAAGTCAATAAACTGGAGCAAAAAAAGTTGAATAAACGATAAAATTAGCAATTAAGTTTCAAATTCCATAACGACCATTTTTGAACTTTTGCATATAGCAGATAAAAAATATATTCAATCCGTCGTAGTGCCTAAATGTGATTTCAAAATTGTCAAAGTTAATATCAAACTATTAGATAGGTTCTCATGCATAACGGTCACATTAAATGCAAACTTCATTTCTGTGTGGCGCACAATTTCCGGTATGAGAGACAGAAGGGTAATTTGGCTGCAGGAGCCTTTTGAACAAACATCAGAAAAAATCCAATTTTAACTTTTTTCTTGTCCACCATATTTCTTACTGCGTTGTTAATTTTGTTTTTGCTTTGTTTTGTTTTCATCACTGCCTGACATTTTGTTTAATGTGATTCGCTTTTTCGAAATCGTTCAAAATGAATTTTACATTTTTTCCTTTCTCGAAACATGTTGTAATTTGCATAAATCGATGTGAAATCGAGTCGCTATCTGGCGGCTGATGAACAGAACAGAACAGAACACGAGAATTGTCCATTGCCACCGCCTCCTGCCGCCACCTTATAGAAAAAGGAGACACCAACTACAACAACAACAACGCAAAAAAAGGATTTATATATTTAATTCCCATCGGCCGAGTAAATTGAGCGAAATAATATGCATGATTAATGTCATTCTTTTGGTGATAATGTAAATTCGCTTTCAGCGAATATAATACATCATATAGACATACATACACGTAAGCGTAGCAAGGAGCGATATCAGTCCAACGTTCGTCATCGTCATAGTCATCGTCCTTGTTGGTCAGGATCGACTCACGTTTTATTTGTATGTGCATTGTGCATAATGCGTATGCATTAAATTGTATGCCAGCTACGTATATGGTGACATACCTTAAGTTTGCCATGTTAACATGAATTATTTTAATTTTGCAATTACTGTACGAATGATTCGATTTGAAGAATATAAGATGGAAAAAAGGATTCGTAATGATGCAAATTATTATTCTTTCAATGGGCATGTAGTTTTTTGGCTTTTTCGTCGCTATGCCAATGTGAATAATGAATTAATCTTAAATAGACTAAATAAAGTAAAAAAGGTTCGTGTTATAAAGCTTTGAGGAAAAGGAAAGCCGTATTTGAAGTCAGGTGCAATAGATTGAAATATGGAATCCTTCGACGTTATTTAATAAATAATACTTCATCCTTTTGCTTGTATCCGTGGTGGTATGGTTAGTGCGTAAATCTATCATACTAGAAGTGTGAGTTTAATAGTTGACTTTGGCACTTAAAAGCGTATTTTACGGGCACTGCCTCTTGCTATAAATTTAAAAATTCTTCAAAAGTAACTCTTCACCATAAAAATTGTTGGTCTCCTCTATCACTACGCCTTGGAAATGTACGACTGTACATGAACTAAATTTTGAATAAACATTTTTTGTATGGCTCTTTTCAAAGAACTTTTATTAACTTTCCATAGAAGGTTATTGTAATGTGTCCGATTTGTCGAATTGAAAATGTTGACATTTCTTGACGTTTCAAGGTCCTTAGAGTCGAAAAGAAAGATTTTTAGAAAGATGGCTGTGCGTGCGTGTGTTCGTACGCTATTATGTCCGTACGTTTGTGACGTTTTTTTCGTCGTACATAGCTGATGAATTATACAGATAATAGTGCAGAAAGATGCAGAAAGGGCTTTCAAAAGAATTGTGTGCCTGGTTTTCTTACCATAGCAGTTTTAAAAATAGGTGAAAATTTTGGTTAACCCTAAATATCACACGAACCAAGAACGCTAGAGACTTGAATTAAATTTTATATAATATATTGTAACTTGATTCTACAGAAGTATGTATATTTTTTGAAAAAAATCTATGTAACGGTTTTTTTTTATAAATCAATAAAACTAAAAAAAAATTGTCACCTCCAAAATTTTACGACTTAAATATGATATCATCTCCAAAAACAGTTTTGTGCAACGAAGAATAATGTTTTTGACCTCTAATAAAATTTTGAGAATAATCGAAATGATAGTTTTTTTACAAAAAATAAAAACCTAAAAAAAAATTAATAAAAGTTGGTAAAAATTTATTTTCGACTGAAATATCTTTTCAAAACTTTGAGATAGTGGCTTTAATTTACTTTTATCTTTCAAAAAATATTGTTGCCAACATTTTGAAAAAAAATCGAATTGACAGTTTTCTTTAAAAAAAATTAAAAACCGAAAAAAATGTAACAAAAAATATCTTTTCAAGAATTTGAGATAATAGCTTCTAACTAATTTTTACTTATAAGAAATATTGGTTTCAACATTCGGTAAAATTTTGAGAAAAATTGAATTGACAGTTTTTTTTACAAAAAATAAAACTCTAAAAAAAAAACAAAGAATATTAAAACTTGGTAAAAAATTACTTTCGACTTAAATAGATTTTCAAAAATTAAAAATTTTAGTTTCAAATTTATTTTTTTTCAAAATCCAACAGTCCGTTTTTTCATAAAATATAAAATCTACAAAAAATAGTACCCAAATTTGGTAAAAATTGATACGAGTACATATAGACAAACTTTTAAGCAACCAAATCGACAGACGGGATGGGTATGAGTGTGGGTCGCATCCAAGCCTCTTTTTAGAATTTCATTGATGTCCTTCGGATGTGGTCGACCAAAGGCAGCCTATGATAAGCTCATTAAATTCTGAACTCAACAACATTGTTCAATGTTAAAACAAAATCCGTGTAGAATTTAATTCTTCAATAACTCAATGGTCTTTATTATTGCAAAAGCTCTATCTTTCCAAAATGCAACTACCCATAGGTAGTACTTGCATCCTGAACAGCTTTCAGTTCTAGGTATGCGCCTCTTGATCTTGTAAAGTGATCACCATATATTTTCAAAACTGCTGCCAAGTGTTTAACTTTTCTCTAAAGATAAAAGAAGTTTATTATCCTTTTAGATCTGAGGCAAAAAAGTTCACCTCTTAATCTTCCCATCATGGATATTTCGTCAACACTATATTCATCTCGAAAATAATTCCTTTCATTAAGATTATGGTTCATCAAACTGCTGTATAGGCTTCTATGAACTGAGCTTGTTGCTTCCATCACATATTCTTCTCTACACTTACGATCCACATTTGCTATTAGTTCGTAAAGCCTTGGTTTCCATTCGCTTAAGTTATCGCAATTGAGGTTAAGTTGCATCCCGCACCATTGACTTAGTTCCTGCCATTCTTCCATCCAGCCTGTATTTCTCCTTATTATATGAAGCGCTACTATCTTTGGAAGTCTTTCATTAGACATATTGATAGCCTTAAGAATATAATCTATATGTAGCTTAGGGTCCGTATAAACAGAGGTGGAAGTCCAGTTTCCAGCATGACCAGAAAATTCGGGGCGTTGGACGGAATATGAAAGATTCTTTTAATATAATATCTCAGCAATTTTTCCACCGTTTCATACTGCTATTGTAGCCCCACACCTGAGCCGAATATAACATAATGGCTTCCGAAACTGCTTCAAAAACTCGAAATTTGGCACTATGTCTAATATTTTTGTTCGAAAAACACCTGTTCCACGTGGCAGCGATTGCGGTCTTAGCCTTTGCAAGCTTGTCCTTAAAGTGATTCTCCATGTCCAGGATCTTAGTCATTAGTATCCCTAGGTACCTGTACTCGTTCACAACTTCGATTGTCTCTCTATTAAACCAGTACTCAATACCACAAGGTAGGCTTCTACGAGATCTTCAATATAGAGGGCAAAGTACATCCTTGCTTAGAGTACATCCTTGTCTAACTCCTGTGCAAGTGTGAAACCAATCTGACATCTCTTCGCCATTCCAGACAGCTGATTTTGTGCTGATATAAAGATTTTGGATTATCCTTGCAAGCCTCCAGGACATTCCCATGCCATACAACTTATATATCAAAGCATTTCTATTAACAGTATCAAATGCTGACTTAAAGTCAACAAATAATGGATATAATTTTGATCCTTTATTCATAAATGATTCTGCAATACTTCTCAAGACGAAAATGTGGTCAGTTGTAGAATAGCCTGATCTGAAACCAGCTTGACACTTCCCAATTAGATTATTGTTCCTGATCCATACATTGAGACGATGCTGCAGGACAGTTGTGAAAATCTTATATAAAGCGTTCAAAAAGGATATGCCCCTATAATTTGCCGGATCTTTTGTACTACCTTTTTTGTAGATAGGAAAGATCAAGGATTCTGTAAATTGTCGAGGGATACACCCATCTTCCATTATGTCATTGAAGATTGTTACAAGATTACTAATAAGCTCCTGAGTTCCATATTTGTTAAATTCCGCGGAAATTCCATCCGATCCTGCTGCTTTATTGTCTTTTAACCTTTTTAACGCGTCATTTACCTCATCTAATGTGAACATTGCATCAAGGATCTCATTATCAATGTTGGTGCAGCGTACAGAATTGAACTAGTATTTCCCGAAGCGTCCAGTAATTTTTTAAAATGTGTTAGCAGTACATTTGGTTTTGATTGATTACGTAAGACTTCCCATTAAGTTTCCTCACTAAAGTCCAAAAATCTGCTCCATTCCTGAAATTTCCTAATCGTCTGGCTTCTGCTTCATAATGTTTTTCTTTTTTTTGTTTACATAGCAACTTGTACTTCGCGTTTGCTCCAAGATACTGAGTTTTGTTATGCAATTCATTTGAGTCACGGAATGCTTTTAAATATGAAAAGAATTCTTTCCTCGCCGTTTCACATTCCTTATCAAACCACTCTTATGTACACTCTGGGCCGAAAATGAGCATACCCCTTTAGAAGAGTCGTCAGTGATGTGTGCAAAAAAAACATAAAAACTATTAGATCCGTTACCGATCTTTCAACGATCTTGAAACTTTTTTACAGTCGTGTATTTTTTTGGGAATTGAAGCCTTATATTGCTAAATATTCATAAAATTAGGATTCATTTTAAAGGCATGCTTTAAAGCCCTATCAAACGTATAAAAGGTAGTTCAAATTCTTACTTAGTCTTCTAACTTTCTCGGAAGCTAAAATTAAAAAAAAAAAAACCGATGTTAAAATTTCAATATCGGTACCATTCCAGTATTTTTTCTACACGAACCAATATTTTCCATATATGGTGGTTGGCATAACTATTTTGACAGAGTGAATATCTTGTTATTTTGATATTTAAAAGATTTTTGTTGGCAAAACTGAAATAGGAAATACGTCAGGACTTTGGGGTGGCCACTTGAGGGTTTCCAAGCCAATGTCATTCAGAAACTTGGTGATCATTTTGCTTTTGCAGCAAGAGGCATTATCTTGTTGAAAAATGAAAGAGTTTCCAATGAGTCTATCGCCAGATGGAAATGCGTTCTCATTTAACACATCTAAATATTTGCTTTGGTTCATGCAGCCATCGATTGGGACTAGGTCCCCATGGTCGCTTGCAGAAATGCATCCCCAAAACATAACTGATCCCCCACCATTGGACATGGTCTGCAAGACTGGAGTAAACATTTTATGCATTTCTTTCCGCATTCGAACAGATTTCTTTTTAGGTGATCCATGAAACTCAAAAGAACTTCCATCAGTCCATAAAACTTTGTTCCAGAAGCTAAGAGGCTTATTTACATATTCCCTTGCGAATTTCAATGTTTTTAATTTGTTCTTATGAGTTGTAAATGATATTTTTCTTACGCTTTACGTCGCAAAATTATATTCTTTGAGACGTCTGCGGATTGTTCTTTCACTTACAGAACTTTTTTGGAGGGATTTCATTTCAAGCTCCAAGGTTTTAGGGGTTAATGCAGGATTTTTGGTGAATTCTCTCAAAATGTGCCTATCTTCTTTTAAAGTAGTTTTTCGTTTTTTATCCTTCCGTGGTAGATTTTGTACAGAATTCGTTCTTTATGTTTGTTTATTTGGTAATGTACCATTTGTCTTAATAAATTCAGTTCTCTGCATATTTCTTTAAAAGATACGCTGGAATTAAATCTTCCGACAATAGATGATCTAACCCCAAAACTTAGTTCTGCCGTTTTAACCATTTTGCACAAATCGGAGCCTTAATAAATTCAACTTTTTGATATATGCTTTAAATTTGTAAAAAAATTGTTTTAACTTATCAAACATGCAGAAGAACATCCGTCAAAATATTTTTTTCACTTAGAAAATAGCACTTTACATACAAAATGAGCAGCCTTACAGCAGAACACCATTTAAATGAATGAGTTTGACCATCACGTGATCTATTATAACATACTTATTAATTTGTTATCGATTTGTTCTCTTCAAACTTTAACCGTTATAAATTATTATCACAATAGCGAGAGATGTATCGGGTGATTTTTTAAAAGCTATGGAAATGTTTTTCAAAAGGAAAGACATACAAATCAGAAAAATCGTTAAAATCTTTATTTGAATCGATAGTACGGTCCATATAATTTTATGTTTGAAGATTATTTTATGCAAATTTTTACCTTGACTGAGCCTCAAATGGTCCATCCACTTAGTCCAATTTTGGCATACTCTTTTCAACATTTCGGCCGGTATCTCAAGAATAAATGCTTCAATGTTGTTTTCCAATGCGTCAATTGAAGCGGGCTAATCTATATAGACGAGAGATTTAACATAGCCCTACACAAAATAGTCTAAAGGTGTTATATCGCACTATCCAGATTTTTCGGTAAAAACGTTTATCTTCGGCCAACTTTCCAAGAGCCCATTGCAGTAGGTCGTTCGGCTTCAATTCATGCAGCAGCTGTATATTGAAAGGTATCACACAATTTCAAAGTTGTTGAGTAACAGAGTCCCAGTCCAAATTTCTGCGAATGGTGAAGAATCGATAATTGATGGTCATCATACAGCTGCGATATTTTCTTCAGTTCTCACTCTAAGCGTCGATAGAACTAACCATAAAATGGAAGAAGAGCGCAATTAACTTTCTTAACAGAGCACGCATTTTGATAATAAAATTCAATAATTTGCAAGCGTTGTTCGTTTGTAAGACGATTCATGGTTAAATTATAGACTAAACTGAAGATGTTTGACAGTGAAACAAAACACGAAACGTGTATCAGCTGTTTAAACCAGAGTTGCCAAAAAGATAATAGCTAAGAAATCACCCTTTATGTACATTAGTCAAAATAGTCATGCCGACCACTGCACTTTGCTGAGCAAAAGCTTATGATCGTTTTTCTCCTATTCCATCAACTTTTCTTCTATTTACAAAATATGTCAGTAATTTAATTATATAATCCAGGTAATAACGATTTAGTATCACATTTATTGATTTCTAACAGGGACGTATTGATTTTGTCAGCTTGTTCGTCGGCCATATTGCTTCTTTTACTTTCTGTGAAAATATTATCTTTTATTAAGTATTAAAGACAAATTATCATGGCAAGTAACAGCGTCCAGCACCATTTGCAAATATATGCAAAGCCTTATTATATAAAAATGTATTTTTGAATGAATGGATACGTGAACAAGCCAAATTTTCGGATTTGAAACTACACCAATCCAATCGAGATTCAGGATCCGAATATTTATGCAAACAAAAAGTAAGAGATATTAATATATTTTAAGTATTGTGATGGGTATAATGCTTTTTCAGATTTTGATATAGAATTTAACTATCAGATTGTAAGAAAATTCATTAATTTCAACACCCACCGTTGGGCAAACCATCAATATTGATGATTGTGAAAAATAGTATTTATGGATATACAACAAATTCAAAAAGAAGACCTAACTCATGTTACAGAGGTAAGTTTAAGTGCAGGGTCAGATATCACAACGGCAGGACAAATTTTACCTTTGAGGGCTGAAAACGAAAACAGTGATGACCCTGATCCTACGGTTAATAACAATCTTTATGACCCTGATTTCATTCCTGATGATGCAGATGCAGACACTGTCCCTGATTTCGTTCCTAATAATGCAGATGCAGAAAATCATTTACCAGCACCAAAAAAGAAAAGGTCGAAAAGGCAGCATGTTAGGGAAGATAATTGGCATAACAATAAACAAAAACGAAAAAGGGAGTTAGGCTTAAAATACAGCGGCAAGAAGAGGCAAGAAGGAAAGTGGTCAAAAGACGATGCTAAATATGATGCAACTTTAGATGTCACAAAAGACAATAATGCCTTAAAAGAAAATGTTGTCGAACAAACTTCAGCAGGAAAAACAAGTTTTTCTGCGGAAAGAAGACAATCTTTGCTTGACTTTTTTAATTCTCTTCCGAAGATGGAATCCCATTATTGTAGGTCAAGTTTTGCAAAAATTTACTTGGAATCAAATTGGTTTTCCAAGGCTGATTTGTTTAACTTTTATACCTAAGAATGGTGCAAAAACCGGAACATGGAACCTCTAGCTCTTACCACGTTTCGGTTAGAGTTTGAAAACCAAAACCTTAGCTTGTTTTTACCAAAAAATGATAGGTGTGAGACTTGTGGAGACTTTGAAGACAAAAACCTTTCGGAAAATGTGTACAACCTTCACCGACAAAATGTGGATGAGGCATGAAAAGAAAAAGAAGTAGATAAAGGTAACGTTGACGAATGTAACATGTTATGGCTTTCACGAGGGATCTGCAATCGGTTCTCTTAAGCCCTATATCTAATATTTCCAACATGAAAAACCGATATAAACGTTCCTGCTGATTACATTGATATCTGCAAAAAAGCAAGAAAGAGCAACCCATACGAGGTACAATATTTGGATCACACCTATTCCAATAAAATGCGTACCTGTGAGGACTCTTCCTCAACTTTACGAAAGAAGATTAAAAATCACTAAAATAAAATACAACGATTTACAAGACTTGAAAACCTCGTTATATAGTTATATTATATAACATTCAACATTCGTCTATAACGTCTAAGAAACGAATATTTTTATTTCACAGTTCAACTGAAGGCAATTTCTTGTTGATACTTTCCAACTAAAATTGAGTTTTGTCGAAAATACATAAAAAAATTATAATTTCAAGTTAATATGCACTTTATTTATAATAAAAACCATTATTATAAGTTTGTATCATATTTTTTCACATTTTCCTCTCCAACCAAATGGAAATGTTACTGCTGCACCACACTTTTATACCTTGAGCCAAATCCTATCAAAACTGTTTCGTCTAGTCGTCTAAAAATTAAATTCCCTGAATTTACCATTTCAATGTTGTCTGATTTATGTAGTTATATTAGTTTGCTTGAATTTGTACAAATTGTCAATTCAAGGATAAGTGAACTGTACAAAAACCTTACCCTTAACCCCTATTTGAAATATTGCATATTTGATTTCAAGTTGTCGCCTTGATTGAGATGCATTTTGAAGACTTTCAAAAATTGAAGTTAAAAGTGTCTGCCTGACAAATATTTGTAAGAGGAGTCAAGCTAATTTTATAGTCGTTGCTTCGTTATCGTGAATTGTAAGATTATTTAAATTATGTATATTCATCTACTTATATATTTAAAAAGTATTTTTTGCTAGAGGCGAAAACTGCAATTTATATTTATAAAGGTGCTACTGAATATAAAATGAAAGAATACTTTTGAAACGGGAAATGCTATTATTCTATCATACTTATATTATAAATGCGAATGTAAGTTTGTTTGTTACGCTTTCACGCAAAAACTACTTAACCGATCACCATGAAACTTTGCACATACACTCTTGAAGGTATTAGAAGTAACATAGGATACTTTTTATTAAAAAAAAATAAAAAAAAATTACGAAAAATAAGAAAATTGTTTGTCAAAATATCGTCAAATTTAGCTACTTCAACGCCATCTTGCATCATAGTAATGAAGTTTCAACCCTGAATACTGTAATACCAACCCACAGTATTACCGACGGTGACGACAATATCTAATTCAATTGCAAATAGTTTCAACTGTTTCTATTTTTTCTATATATACCGTTCATGTTACGAATTTTGAATGCTTTTGTCTGCGCATGTTGTTGCATCATGTTAGAGGTCCAATTACCTTTATAGAACTTAAAATTGTCAATGGTCAGGAATGTCAAACCTACCGAGAAGCATGTGAAGCTCGGCGACTGTTAGAAAATGACAATCATTGGGATGAAACTATGGAGGAAGCTGTACAATGCTGATCGCCAGATAAAATCAGGGAACTTTAAGCTACGCTTTTATCTTCTTGCGGTCTTTCTAACCCTCAAACTCCTTGGAATAAGTACAAAGAACGCATGGCTGAAGATATTTTACATCAACTGCAGCAAGTACACACAGACATTACTTTCAATGAACATGTCTACAATAAAACGCTAATAATAATCGAAAACAAGGTTTTTACGATGGTTGGAAAAAAATTAGATGATTTTGGAATGACTAGCCCTCGACTAGACAATGTGGATGATTTTGATAATGAAATTGCCACTTCATGTTGCATAGCTATGATTTCATAGCACTGCAACATGAAGTGGCAGAATTAGTCCCTCAATTACTTCCAGAGCAAAATCATGTTTTCCATCAAGTTTTACGTAAAATAGACTCCGGCAGTGGTGGACTCTTCTTTCTTTAGAATTCAGAATTATTTATTTTTGTTACGGTGAAATATATTTTTACATTTGTTGTTGCATTTCAATAAGCATATACGAGTATTAAGGTGTTGAAACTTCATTGTCTGTAGTAATTTTTAAAAATTGTTGATCTCAGCCAAGCAATAAAATTTAATTATTATATTGACTCATTTCTATTCTTATATCCTTACCCTTTATCTCTTATACTTATTTAATTTCTCCACTGCGGGCGAAGCCGGGGGTAAAAAGCTAGTATATTATAATTTCTTTTTTTCAAAAATTAAGACAATACTTCATATTTCAAATGCATGAGATAGAGTTTTTCTCATATCACCAATGCTTTCATTTGTTATTTATGAATCTCTCCTTTGCTGGGTTAGAGATAACCTTTAGGACCGTTCAATGAAAGTATTATTCAAAGGGCTCCGATTTGTCTCTGACACACTTTCTTAAATGATTTTTCATCTGAGCCTTCTAACAGTACCCTCAACTTTAAATATTCGTTTTTATATCTTCATTCTTGTCTTTCGGATGTGGTTGACCAACGGAAGCCTATGACAAGCTCATTAAATTCTTATCTTGGAAACACTGTTCAATGTTAAAAAAAAAACCATGTATAATTTAATTCTCCAATAACTCAATGCTCTTTAGTATTGCAAAAGCTCTATCTTTCCAAAATGCAACTATCCATAGGGAGTCCTTGCATCCTGAACAGCTTTCAGTTCTAGGTATGCGCATCTTGATCTTGTAGAGTGATCACCATATTATATTTCCAAAACTGCTGCCAAGTGTTTAACTTTTCTCAAAAGATAAAAGAAGTTTATTATGCTTTTAGATCTGACAAGGCTTTTTTTCGTTCGAAGTTCGAGTAAAATTTTAGGCTGGATCTCCAACAATGTACTAAGCGTTTGGAAAGAATTGAAAAAATAACTCTACAATTTTTTGGCGATCTCTCACTCTTGATATTTGTATAAACAATGTTCTATTGAAATTACTTACTCAAGGCACACACCGTTATAATACAGTACGTTATTCAATTAAAGGTCTCTCATAGACTATTTTTAACTTTCCATATTAAGTTATTTTGTCGAATTGAACATTTTGGCATTTTTCAACATTTCAAGGTCCCTTGAGTCGAAATAAAAGATTTTTATAGACATTTCTGTGAGTGCGTGTGTACGTACGTTTGGACGTCCATAGCTCAAGAACCAGGGGCCCTACTACGTAACTCTATTCAACAATGAAATTCCTCGAACTTGAAAAATTGGTACTACGTATCTATTTGACTACTTTCGAGCCAACGAGAATCGAATAATTCTAGAAGTGCCAACTTTATTCTTATGAACTTTCGAATTAACGAGGAACTACGTTATTCGAGAGTAGAATTCAAAACAAGGTAAAATCGGAAATAATCACTCTACATCAAATGTGTTTGGGAGAGAAGTTTTTTTTTTGTAAAAGTGTAAGTAAAATGTTATAAATTATTAATATGGAATTTGAATTTAAAAGTTTTTCATTAAATTTTGTGTGTTATTAAAATAAAAATAAAATACATTTTTAATGCATGCATTCTCTTGTTCGTTTAGATATGTTTAAATAATGATCGTTGTCAGTTGAATGTTGTTCCAAGTCTACAGGGTTGCCATTTTGTTCCAAAAACATGTCTTGAATAGGTTTAGGAAATGAGACTCTGAACTTTGAGCAGATTGTTTTATGTGCTTAACATACGTTTATGATTTGTGCTACCTTCTCGGGCGAATAATGCAATTCTCTGGCAGACAAAAACATAGGAAGACCTAAAACTCGTTCGAATATTGACCTTGAAATCTAATAATTTTATATTCAATAGCAATTCCGTATGGTGTGATAATCCAAGGCTTTAAGGGATATGTATCCGGGTTCTCCTATGAAAAGATTTGAGTACCTAATGTCAAATAATTTCTTTCAAAACTTTTATGTTACTAACCTTAGATCCATGAAGTCGTTTTTCCATTTTCGAAACCCGGTTTTAATAGCCCATATCTGTGATTCATGACATGACATCCATATCAGGCATTAACCGATCTAATGAACATTATGTACAAATCTTTTCTCACTCAGCTTCATTATGTTGGAATTATTAGTGCATCGACTTTTCTAAAAGGTTTAGACAAGGCGATACACTGTCATGCGACTTCTTCAATATCGATATGGAAAGCATTGTTCAAAACTTAACCGTCAACAATAGAGGCACAATCTTGTAAAGTTTCATCCAATTACTCGGATACGAAGAAGATATTGACATAATTGGAAGATCAAAGCGTGATGTCAGTGGAGCGTTTTGAGCATTGCCACAGAAGCGAAGAAAATGGGTTTAGTGGTCAATGAGGACAAGACCAAGTATATACTGTCATCAAAAAAGGACATTCAACAACGACGTCTTGGACAAAATGTCACCATAAACAGCTATGACTTCGAGGTACCACTATAAACACTGACTACGATACCAACGCTGAAATCAAACGAAGAATAACTCTTGCAAAGTTGCTTCTTTGGACTAAGAAGGCAATTGAGAAGTAAAGTCCTCTCTCGAGCATCTTAGATCACCATCTATAAGACATTTATCATCCCAGTTCTCATTTATCGCGCTGAGGTCTAGACGCTGTCAAAGAAAGACAAGAGCGTCTAAGGATGCTTCGAGAGAAAAATTCTTCGGGTTATTTTTGGTCCCGTACGCATAGATGGAGAATGGAGGAGAAGATATAAGGACGAACTGTACGGGCTGCACAGCGACACTGACCTAGTAAGCAGAATTAAAGTCCAACGGCTTAGATGGTTGGCACATACATATGGAGGGAAATACATCAACGCTCCAGCCCGGAAGGTCGTCGAACCCAATGTAGAGGGACAGCACAGTAGAGGAAGGCCGAGACTCAGGTGGTGCACGCAGATGGGTGAAGGCCTCATACAACTTGGCGTTGGACTGGATGAGGACTGGAGACAGCTAGCTAGGAACCGAGCTGGCTGGAGACACATGTTCGTTGAGACCCAAGTCCGCCCCGGAGTGAAGCGCCAATTTAAGTAAGTTAGTAAGTAA